>NC_069507.1:119301835-119594335 GCF_027579735.1 Bombina bombina
TGCTATCAGAGATCCCCAAACAGCTCCCCAACCTGAAAGACTCGCATCTGTTGTGATCACAGTCCAGGTTGGATGAACAAAAGAGGCCCCTAGAACAATACGATGGTGATTTAACCACCAAGTCAGAGATAGTCGATCATTGGGATTTAAGGATATTAATTGTGATATCCTTGTATAATCCCTGCACCATTGGTTTAGCATACAAAGCTGGAAAGGTCTCATATGAAAACGAGCAAAGGGGATCGCATCCAATGCTGCAGTCATGAGACCTAAAACTACCATGCAAATAGCTACTGAAGGGAATGACTGAGACTGAAGGTTCCGACAGGCTGAAACCAATTTTAAACATCTCTTGTCTGTTAGAGATAGAGTCATGGACACTGAATCTATCTGGAAACCTAAAAAGTTTACCCTTGTCTGAGGAATCAAATAACTTTTTGGTAAATTGATCCTCCAACCATGTTTTTGAAGAAACAACACTAGTTGATTTGTGTGAGATTCTGCAGAATATAAAGACTGAGCTAGTACCAAGATATCTTGGAGCTGTCGCTAGGCCAAAAGGAAAAGCAACAAATTGGTAATGCTTGTCTAGAAAAGAGAATCTCAGAAACTGATAATAATCTGGATGAATCTTAATATGAAGATATGCATGCTGTAAGTCTATTGTGGACATATAATGCCCGTGCTGAACAAAAGGTAGAATAGTCCTTATAGTCACCATTTTGAAAGTTCCAGAACTGGTCTGAATGAATTTTCTTTCTTTGGGACAATGAATAGATTTGAATAAAACCCCAGACCCTGTTCCTGAAATGGAACCGGCATGATTACCCCTGAAAACTCCAGGTCTGAAACACACTTTATGAAAGCCTGAGCCTTTACTGGATTTGCTGGGATGCGTGAGAGAAAATATCTTCTAACAGGAGGTCTTACTCTGAATCCTATTCGGTACCCCTGAGAGATAATACTTATAATCCATTGATTTTGGACAGAATTTGTCCAAACATCCTTAAAAAATCTTAATCTGCCCCCTACCAGCTGAGCTGGAATGAGGGCCGCACCTTCATGCGGACTTGGGGGCTGGCTTAGGTTTCTTAAATGGCTTGGATTTATTCCAATTTTAAGAAGGTTTCCAAATGGAAACAGATTCCTTGGGGGAAGGATTAGGTTTATGTTCCTTAACCCTTTGGGTGCTAATGACGGCTCTGAGCCGTCACAGAGTTTCTCACTCTGGTGCTTATGACGGCTCAGAGCCGTCATGAGCACTCTCCCACTTTTAGGGAGATCTGGGGCTCCTTAATGCTCCTACCCCGGCAACCGTGCCTGTAGAGTGACAGGCATAGCCGGGGCTTCACGTGATGCGCGGTGACATCACACTCAATTATGTGATGACGTCACTGCGCAACTTTATTTATACTTAACAATGTTAAGTATAGGAGGAGGGGGCATGCTGCTTAGAAGCCTGTATCTCAGGCATCTAAGCAGCTACAGATGCCCAAGACCCATTGTTGGAAAGGTAATCGCCTAACCTTTCCAGCAGTGTAAGTCTTGGGGGTCTGTAAAAAAAATAAAAAAGTTAAAAAAAAATTTTTCAAAAATTTCAAAAATTATAATAATAATAAAAAAAATATTAGCACCCAGGTGGGACATGGCTTAGCAGCCAAATGGTTAATTTGTCGAAAGGAACGAAAACAGTTAGAAGCTTTAGATTTACGCTTAGGTCTTTTATCCTGAGCCAAAAAAACTCCTTTCCCCCCAGTGACAGTTGAAATAATCGAATCCAACTGAGAACCAAATAACTTATTACCTTGGAAAGAAAGAGATAGCAATCTAGATTTAGAAGTCATGTCAGCATTCCAAGATTTAAGCCACAAAGCTCTTCTAGCTAAAATAGCTAAAGACATAGTTTTAACATCAATTTTGATGATATCAAAAATGGCATCACAAATAAAATGATTAGCATGTTGAAGCAAGCGAACAATGCTAGACAAATCAGAATCCAATTCTTGTTGCCCTAAATTTTCCAACCAAAAAGTTGATGCAGCTGCAACATCAGCCAAAGAAATTGCAGGCCTGAGAAGATGACCAGAATATAAACAGGCTTTCCTTAGATAAGATTCAAGGTTCCTATCTAAAGGATCTTTAAAAGAAGTACTAGCTTCCATAGGAATAGTAGTACGTCTAGCAAGAGTAGAGATAGCCCCATCAACTTTGGGGATCTTTTCCCAAAACTACAATGTAACTGCTGGCAAAGGATACCATTTTTTAAACCTTGAAGAAGGAATAAAAGAAGTACCAGGCCTATTCAATTCCTTAGAAATCATATCAGAAATAGCATCAGGAACTGGAAAAACCTCTGGAGTAACCTCAGGAGGTTTATAAACAGAATTTAAACGTTTACTAGTCTTGATAACAAGAGGACTAGTTTCCTCAATATCCAATGTAATCAACACTTCTTTTAACAAAGAACGAATGTACTCCATTTTAAATAAATAAGTAGATTTGTCAGTGTCAATATCTGAGGAAGGATCTTCTGAATCAGATAGATCCTCATCAGAAGAGGATCATTCAGTATGTTGTCGGTCATTTGAAATTTCATCAACTTTATGAGAAGTTTTAAAAGACCTTTTACGTTTATTAGAAGGCGGGATGGCAGACAAAGCCTTCTGAACAGAATAAGCAATAAAATATTTTAAATTCACAGGTATATCTTGTACATTAGATGTTGAAGGAACAACTGATGGACACATTTTCTGCATGTAAAAGCTTATCATGACAACTATTACAAACCACAGCTGGAGAAATAATCTCCACAAGTTTACAACAAATTCACTTAGCTTTAGTAGAACTTTGGCAGCAGGGTTCCAACAGTGATTTCTGAGACATTTAAGCGTTTACTAGTCTTAATAACAAGAGGACTAGTTTCCTCAATATCCAATGTAATCAACACTTCTTTTAACAAAGAACGAATGTACTCCATTTTAAATAAATAAGTAGATTTGTCAGTGTCAGTATCTGAGGAAGGATCTTCTGAATCAGATAGATCCTCATGAGAAGAGGATCATTCAGTATGTTGTCAGTCATTTGAAATTTCATCAACTTTATGAGAAGTTTTAAAAGACCTTTTAAGTTTATTAGAAGGCGGGATGGCAGACAAAGCCTTCTGAATAGAATAAGCAATAAAATATTTTAAATTCACAGTTATATCTTGTACATTAGATGTTGAAGGAACAACAACTGATCTACACATTTTCTGCATGTAAAAGCTTATCATGACAACTATTACAAACCACAGCTGGAGAAATAATCTCCACAAGTTTACAACAAATTCACTTAGCTTTGGTAGAACTTTGGCAGCAGGGTTCCAACAGTGATTTCTGAGACATTTAAACGTTTACTAGTCTTAATAACAAGAGGACTAGTTTCCTCAATATCCAATGTAATCAACACTTCTTTTAACAAAGAACGAATGTACTCCATTTTAAATAAATAAGTAGATTTGTCAGTGTCAATATCTGAGGAAGGATCTTCTGAATCAGATAGATCCTCATCAGAAGAGGATCATTCAGTATGTTGTCGGTCATTTGAAATTTCATCAACTTTATGAGAAGTTTTAAAAGACCTTTTACGTTTATTAGAAGGTGGGATGGCAGACAAAGCCTTCTGAATAGAATGAGCAATAAAATATTTTAAATTCACAGGTATATCTTGTACATTAGATGTTGAAGGAACAACAACTGATGGACACATTTTCTGCATGTAAAAGCTTATCATGACAACTATTACAAACCACAGCTGGAGAAATAATCTCCACAAGTTTACAACAAATTCACTTAGCTTTGGTAGAACTTTGGCAGCAGGGTTCCAACAGTGATTTCTGAGACAGGATCAGATTGAGACATCTTGCAAATGTAAGAGAAAAAACAACATATAAAGCAAAATTTTCAATTTCCTTATATGGCAGTTTCAGGAATGGGAAAAAAATGCAAACAGCATAGCCCTCTGATAGAGAAAAAAGGCAAGAGGCATATAGGAATGGGGTTTTAAATAATGAAAATATTTGGCGCCAAGTTTGACGCACAACACAAACAGAAAATGTTTTGCCGCTAACAACATCCGGAAATGACACACGGAAAAGACGCAACCTTGAAAGGACTCGGCATCGACTAAGACACCGGAAATGACAAATTTGCATCATCGAACGTAACTTTGCGCCAAAAAAAATCTTCCGCCATAAATGATGCAATATACTTTGACATTTTGCGCCCTTGCGAGCCTATTTTTGCCCGCGAATTAAAAAGAACAGTCAATTGAGAAAAGACTATACCCCAGGTAAGAAATTTTTTCCCCCTAAAAATGCTTTTCCCAGATATGAAACTGACAGTCTGCAAAAGGAAATATACTTAAACTTGACTCATGGAAAATATAAGTACAATACATATATTTAGAACTTTATATAAATACATAAAGTGCCAAAACATAGCTGAGAGTGTCTTAAGTAATGAAAAACATACTTACCAAAAGACACCCATCCACATATAGCAGATAGCCAAACCAGTACTGAAACAGTTATCAGTAGAGGTAATGGAATAGAGAGTATATCGTCGATCTGAAAAGGGAGGTAGGAGATGAATCTCTACGACCGATAACAGAGAACCTATGAAATAGATCTCCTGTGAGGAAAACCATTGTATTCAATAGGTGATACTCCCTTCACATCCCTCTGACATTCACTGTACTCTGAGAGGAATCAGACTTCAAAATGCTGAGAATCGCATATCAACGTAGAAATTTTAGCACAAACTTTCTTCACCACTTCCATAGGAGGCAAAATTTGTAAAACTGAATTGTGGATGTGGTGAGGGGTGTATTTATAGGCATTTTGAAGTTTGGGAAACTTTGCCCCTCCTGGTTGGATTGTATATCCCATACATCACTAGATCATGGACTCTTGCCAATGACATGAAATAAATATATAAATATATATATATATATATATATATATATATATATATATATATATATATATATATATATATATATATATATATATATATATATAAAACAGCCTTTTTATTTTAGTACTGGCAGACTTTCTGCCAGTACTTAAGATGGGGGTAACAATTGTGGGGTGGGGGAGGGAAGAGAGCTGTTTAAGAGAGGGGTCAGGGAGGGATCAGGGGGAGGGATATGTCAGGTGGGAGGCTGATCTCTACACTAAAGCTAAAATTAACCCTACAAGCTACCTAATTAACCCCTTCACTGCTGGGCATAATACAAGTGTGGTACACAGCGGCATTTAGCGGCCTTCTAATTACCAAAAAGCAATGCCAAAGCCATATATGTCTACTATTTCTGAACAAAGGGGATACTAGAGAAGAATGTACAACCATTTGTGCCATGATTGCACAAGCTGTTTGTAAATAATTTCAGTGAGAAACCTAAAATTGTGAAAAAGTTAACAATTTTTTTTATTTGATCGCATTTGGCGGTGAAATGGTGGCATGAAATATACCAAAATGGGCCTAGATCAATACTTTGGGTTGTCTACTAATCAAATATATATAGTTTTGATAGGTAAATATAAAAAGGGCTCTATTTCTGTTTAAATGTAATGATGGCAAAAATGCTAAAAATGCTCTTGTCTTTTGGGGAAGTTTTTGTCTGAAGTGCCTGGTCCTTAAGGGGTTAGGGCTGCCAGGTGCCCAGTATTCAACTGGACAATCTAATATTTCAGCATTCTATCCAGTAAAATCTGCACTAAAATACAGGACTTTTAAATGTTCAATTTTTTTAAAGTCCTTTGAGTGTCCGCTAAATCTAAAAAGCCCCCTATGCCTTTATGCTGTACAACTGCAGCTCAGAAAAAAGTGAAAATTTTGTATGCTTTTTTTCTGTGCCTGACTTGCTATCATGGGGCTGCTAAATCACTGTGCTCCTTACAGTGAAAAATCACGACTGTGTACATGTGTTACTCACAGCCAAAGATAAAAAAATATTATTTTAAACATTACTAGGACTGTTCTGTTGTGATAAATATACATAGGGGGGCTAAGATGCGTTTTTGGGGGCACCATTGTGTGGCCCCACCTTCCACCCCAGTTGAGTTGTGGAGGACAGCCAGTAACCCTAGCTTATTTTTATATATGGTCATCAAGCACTATGTTTAGTACATTCCACAATAAAATGATACAGATCTGTGCTTTTCTCACAGTTTCACTCCATAGGAGTGAGGTCTCACTATAAAAAAATAATAATAACCAGGAACATATTTCATTATTAAAGAAGAATACATTTTTGTTATTCAGTGTTAAGTTTTCAAATACATTAGGCATGTAAAATAGTTTAGGTAAATAAATAAATTTTTCTGTATGTTAACTAGCACTACAGATTACTGCAACATTCTATATATACAGTCGTATGCAAAAGTTTAGGCACCCCTGACAATTTCCATGTTTTTTATTTATAAATAATTGGGTGTTTGGATCAGCAATTTCATTTTGATCTATCAAATAACTGAAGGACACAGACATATTTCAGTAGTGAAATGAGGTTTATTGGATTAACAGAAAATGTGCAATATGGATCAAAACGAAATTAGACAGGTGCATATATTTGGGCACCCTTGTCATTTTGTTGATTTGAATACCTGTAACTACCTAGCACTGATTAATTGGAACACACAATTGGTTTGGTGAGCCCATTAAGCCTTGAACTTCATAGACAGGTGCATCCAATCATGAGAAAAGGTATTTAAGGTGGCCAATTGCAAGTTGTTGTTCTCTTTGACTCTCCTCTGAAGAGTGGCAAAATGGGGGGCCTCAAAACAACTCTCAAATGACCTGAAAACAAAGATTGTTCAACATTATGGCTTAGGGAAAGGCTACAAAAAGCTATTGCAGATATTTAAGCTGTCAGTGTCCACTGTGAGGAAATTGAAGACCACAGGCACAGTTCTTGTTAAGGCCAGAAGTGGCAGGCCAAGTAAAATATCGGAGTGGCAAAGGCAAAGAATGGTGAGAATGGTCAAAAACAGCCCACAGACCACCTCCAAAGGCCCACAACAGCATCTTGCTGCAGATGGTGTCACTGTGCATCGTTCAACAATTCAGCGCACTTTGCACAAGGAGAAGCTGTATGGGAGAGTGATGTGGAAGAAGCCTTTTCTGCACACATGCCACAAACGCACATTTGGACAAGCCAGCTTCATTTTTGAAGAAGGTGCTATGGACTGATGAAACAAAGATTGAGTTATTTGGTCATAACAAGGGGCGTTATGCATGGCGGCAAAAGAACACAGCATTCCAAGACAAACACTTGCTACCCACAGTAAAATTTGGTAGATGTTCCATCATGCTGTGAGGCTGTGTGGCTAGTGCAGCCAGTTGAAGGTCGCATGGATTACACTCAATATCAGCAGATACTTGAGAATAATGTTGAGGAATCAGTCACAACATTGAAGTTACGCCGGGGCTGGATATTTCAAGACAATGACCCAAAACACTGCTCAAAATCTACTCTGGCATTTATGCAGAGGAAGAAGTACAATGTTCTGGAATCAGTATAAGTAAATATGCTTTTATACTCCCCTAAGGTGTAGCTGTTTGTTAGGTGCAGTCACATGATATCACTATAATGTGCCACTTGTGTGCTCAGCACTTTGACAGGAATTTACTAATGTGTTAATAGCTGTGAATCTGTCAGTTATATAGATTCAATAAATATATGCAGATTATAAAGGAAGATAGGGTAAGCAAACTGGCTGTAGAGAAGCCAGGACAGTGCTGTAATCATAGCTGCTTTTTCTACTTCACTCTGAACAGATCCTCTGTGCTCTACTCGGCAACACCCGCATTACACACTGACAACGTCCATGACCCATCAGGCTATATAAGATACAAACACATATAGACACCAGGGGATCGCTCTCCAGTCCCAAATAAATCAGTGAAATGAAAAGTTAATAATCCTCCAATGTGCTGACTAGTCCCGGCTGCTCAGAGATGGTTGATCTCTTGGCACAAGAAATATCTGTAGGGTTATAAAAAAAAAAGCACAAAGGCGCCTGAGGGCCTATTTACAGTCCAGGAAGGATTACTCACATATTCCAAAACACCTTAATAGGTGTTTAGAGGGAAGGCAAAATCTACGTCACCCAGTTTTACCCATGGCTTCTAACTTTTTAGATTATTTTCCATATTTCTATTTTTTTTTTTATTGAGGTAGATATAATTAATGACAATACAAGTAACTATTATGACATTACATGTACAACAGCATTCAAGTGTCTGCGAAAAAAAAAAGTATGCATCATAATATATAACAACACATCACATTAAAAATAAAAAGTAACCTCACAGTTTCCGTTTATAAGAAAATAAGATACTAAATCAATTTACGATGATTATAAACTTTAATACCTCCCATAAGGCTGAGGTAGATCCTTGGGACTAATCAACCTGGAGCAGCATTCTACGCCTGCTGTCTAATTCTTACATTACTTCTACCGAGTTCTGTTTATGTAGTAATAAAACACAAACAACCAGGACAACCAATCCTCTAATTTCTGTCAGTATAACTTTCTTAGGTCCCTGTAGTAGTTCTTTAAGTACATTTCCTGCTCAATCTCTAATAGACTCTAGTAGAGTAGCAGGGTTTCCTAACCTCACCCAGGCCATAATGTTTTAATGTAGACCCACTGCATTATAATTCCTGCTTCCCTTCTTTCCCTCTCCCTACCTTTCCCTCTCTTTCTACACAAGTTTTGAGATACCTAAGCAGATTCAAATATCAGAGCAAATAAGGCAAAGAATCAGCCTAAAATGTGAGCCCAGGTCCAGTTTAACCAATGTGGCCATGTCCTATATTGTCGTTCCTGCTTGCTTGCTTCTTCCCTCCTGCAAGGCCCCTTTAGAGCCATTCGTTTCTCAGCCTACTCGTCATTATATACTGAGTATTTTCATACCTTGAAATTAATTCCTTTTGTATGTCCCTATCTAATTTTCTAATCCAATATTTCCATTTTTCAAAGAACCTTTCAACATTATTCTCCAGGTTGCTCTATTAAGAATTGCTTCTGAACCACATTTTTTAGTTCTTTGAAGGAGGGTGCCTGTATATTTTTCCATCGTTTTAAAATCAAGTTCCTGCTTAATAAGATTATCATAATAACAAAAGTTCTACACTGAGATATTTCCTTTTTATTAAAGTTTAAGAAAATAACTTTTTCTGCTTGATGAAGCATTTGAACATTACACATTTTATTAGCCCAGTAAAATACCATTCTCCACAATTTTTGTAACTTTGGGCAAGCTCATAAACAGTGTATGTATTAAGTTTGCTTTAACCAGCCTACATTTTTCACACCTGTGTCCCTTTTGACTATTCCCCCATATAGCTACCATCTCTGGCGTGATATATGTGATCCAAATTATTTTAGTGTGTTGTTTCCGCATTGTCATTGAAAGCAAAGCTTCCTCTACCTTTTTATGCTCTGGAGAACTGTCTGCGCTGAGAGGTTGGGAAATTGCATGTCTCTCCAGTTTACTACAATCTTCTCCAATATATTCTCATAATTCTATTATTTATAATATTATATATTAAGGAGATAGAGAATTTTCCTTTTTTATATGCATTCAGAACTAGTACAAATGGAGGGTAGTCCCATGTTTTCCCATGTAATCTAATGAGTTTCATACAGTAATCTCTTACTTGTAAATACGCATAGTATTGTTCCTGTTTAAGGTGAAATTGCCTTTGAGTAGCTCCAAAATCTAACACTTTAGGTGTTTCCTGGTCCCTGTTTACTAGTTGTGTCATATTAATTAGCCCGAGATCTTTACATACCATGCCTACATTAGACAGGTATCCCAGTTGAAAGTCCTGATTTCCCTTATTAGAGAGAAAATGTGACAATGCAAATTTTAAATTTATTTTTTTGAAGATTCTATGCCATGCTATTATTGGGTCCTTCAACAGTTCTATTCTCTTAATGTACACCAGGAGATTTTAAATTTCTAAATTTAAAATATTTTTCCAATATAGGGGTTTAACTAGTGAGGATTCAAGCTCTAATATAGTAAAATGTCCTATCTCCAATAGCCAATCTAGAGCGATCTTCCCAACTGCCACTAAATTATATAAAGGGATATTTGGTAGGGCCAGTCCCATATATTTTCTTTGGAGCGTTAGTTTCTCATGGCTTAGTCTTACTTTCTTATACCCCCATAAATACTTTTTAATAAATGCATTAATTTTGTTTATTTCGTTTTTTTTAATTAACAGTGGGATATTTTGAAAACGTGCAATAAACGTGATAGTGCTATCATTTTTAATACATTTATTTTACCATACAACAAGAAGGGGAGAGTTTCCCAGTGTTTAAGTGTTTCAGCGGATTTCCTAACAGCTTCTCTTATATTTAAAGAATATATCTCATTTGGATCCGCTGAGAATTTAAGCCCTAGGTAAACCAGTGCATGCTTTACTTCTTTAAATGTGTGCGTATCTGCGTATTCTTGTTTTCTATGAATCCACAAAACTTCTGACTTATTTGTGTTAATTTTATAACCAGAAAAGGACCCATACATTTCCACAGTTTGGCAAATTCGTTTAAAATTTACTGTTGATTGTCTCGTAAAAATCAGCAAATCATCTTCGTATACTGCTAATTTAATTTCTTTCCCCTGGATTGTTATTCCTGGGATATTTAATCTTAGTGCTATCAATAATGGTTCTAAGGCTAAATTAAAAATTAGAGGCAAGAGAGGGAACCCTTGTCGAATTTCTCTCAGTATTGTTTTATGCTTATTTATGACTAACATTGCCTGAGATTTCCTGTATAATAGTTCTATCTTGTTATAACAATTTCCAGAGAAGCCAAATTTAGTTTATGTGGTGAATATATGATCCCATATGATTGAGTCAAAAGCTTTATGTGCATCTAACGCTATTACCGATGAGTCATCCCTATTATTTTCCTTATTAAATGTTATATTATACCAGGCATCTGCAACTGTTAAATATAATTTCCTTCGATTGACATTCGATGAATGCCCTTTCATAAAGTCGGTCTGGTCCCGATGGACCAATCCTTCCAAGGGTATATATAATCTTTTTGTAATCAATATTTAGTGATGATATTGGTCTATATGACTTTATTAGCTCCGGGTCTTTCCCTGGTTTTGGGATGACAATTATTGTAGATTCATTAAAATCTCCCGCAGGAGCAAGATGCCCCATCCAAAATTTATTCAAAAGAAGTGTTAGTGTAGGCATGATTTCTTTTATCAATAGTTTATAAAATTTTGAAGGAAGTCCATTAGGACCAGCTGATTTATTGTTTGATAATTTCTTAATTGTTTGAGTTACTTCCTCCTCTGAAATAGACTCATTGAGACTATTTAGCTGATTTATATCTATTTTTGGCAGATTCATTGTTTCCCAAAATCGGTTCTTTTTAGCCTCATCTACCGGGAGAGGTGCATATCATTTTGCAAAATAATCATAGAATGTTTCTTGTATCTCTTTAAGATCAGTTATTATTGTATCCCCAACATTTAATTTGTGGATAAATATGTTTTTTTTTTATTATTGACTAATTGCGCCAGAAACCAGCCAGCTCTATTTCCGAATCTATAAAATTTAGAGCATGCTTTTATATTTTCCATAATTTCGTTTTGTGTAAAAAAATTATCCCTATTTTGTTTCGCAAGAATATATTTCTCACAATTGTACCTGTTTCTATTCTCTACAAATCTCGAGTATGCTTTAATCAGGGCATTACTTGCTTGCTGCTTCAATTGATTATTTTTTTCTCCTCATCCTGATTACAAAAGCAGAAATCTCCCCCCTCAGTACTGCTTTAGCTATATTCCAATAAATATCTATTTTATCTAAATAATAATTATTAAAGTTGTCATACTCTATCCACTTACTTTTCAAAACATTTATAAATGTAGTGTTATTTATAATATATTTAGGGGACAAAAATGATCCTGGTTGTTTTGGAGGGAAGTGTTTAATACGATAGAGATAGGAGCATTATATGATATTGTGATTTGATCAATTTTAGCCTCATAGACTTGATTAATCATTTCCTCCGAAATTAAAAAGAAATCTATTCTAGAAAGGGAATGATTGGATCTGGACAGACACAAATATTCCCCAGCATCTTGGTTCAAAATTCTCTATATGTCCTGCACTCTTAAAAGTTTTTTAAGTTTTTAAGAATTATGCTTTCTCTTTTTCTTTTTGCCCGTGTATTTTTGTTAATTTCTATTTTAGTTATATCCTGTACCCCCACCCATTACTCTCTTCCTATCTAAGATTAGATTTGGGGTTAGATTAAAATATCCCCCTATTAATAGGTACTTATCTGTATATATTAATAAATTATCTTGTATTTTTTGCCAAAAAACAGGATCTTCAATATTCGGGCCATATATATTACACATTACATATTCTTTATCTTCAATCTTGACTGTCACAATAATAAATCTCTAATTTTGGTCTATAACTATATGCAACATTTTATATTCTAAGGTTTTATTAAACAGGATTGCAAACCCCTTTTTCTGTTTTCTACAAGGATTGTATATTATTTCTTTAACCCATCCTCCTTTGAGTTTACTTGCTTCCTCGTCTTTTAAATGTGTCTCTTGAAGTAAGAGTATCTGAGCCCCCAGCTTTTTTGCGTATTTTAATATAGATTTTCTTTTAATAGGTGAAGTAATCCCCCCTATATTCCATGATCACAGAGATTTATTTTGTTTGCTTAAAAACATGTACCACTGTAGAACATCTCTGGACCCCCAACATCTTTTCAGTATCTCTATTATAGGAGGGGAAGGGGCAGCAAGACCCAACATCACTAAAAAGCACAGGTATAAAAAAACAACAATAAAAAAAGCAGGATCGTTAGACCAATTTCTTGTACTCTTTACTTTCGGCTAGATTACGAGTTTTGCGTTATGAGTGAAAAAGCAGCGTTATGGCTCTTTTTCACTACCGCTGCTATTACGAATCTTGTAGATATAGCTGTACCGCACACCTTTTTGGCCGTAACGCAATGTAACTACAGCACTTTTTAAAAAGTCCTTTTTCAGTGGGACTTCCACAGTTCCAGTATTATGAGTTTGCCTGTCCAGCCAAAAAGTGAGCGGTAGGTGTAACATAGTAGATAAGGTTGAAAAAAGACTGAAGTCCATCGAGTTCAATCTATACAAATCTAAAATACTTTCAAAAAGCTCCAGTTAAGCTTAAATAACCCCATTAAAATGTGACCCATTTAATACTAGCAATCATATCCATGAATTTTGTTTATATACAGAAATTTATCCAGACTATTTTTAAATGTATCTATGGTATTGGCATTCACTACCTCCTTTGGTAATGAGTTCCACAATTTTATTGCTCTTATAGATTATAGATTAAATCTCCTTTCCTCCAACCTTAAATTATGACCGCTTGTCAGAAACAATTTTCTTGGAATAAACAGAGCTTCTGCCATCTCTGTATATGAATATATTTATATAAAGTAATCATGTCACCTCTCAAGCACCTTTTTTCTAAAGAAAACAGACCCAGTTTGGCTAGCCTCTCCTCATAGGTTAATTTCTCCAATCCCCTTATTAGCTTTGTTGCCCTTCTCTGAACTTTTTCTAGTTCTGCAATATCTTTTTTAGCAATCGGTCCCCAGAACTGCACTCCAAACTCAAGGTGAGGTCTTACCAGGGCTTTATATAATGACAGAATTATGCTTTCCTCCCTTGAATCAATGCCTCTTTTAATACATGCTAGTATCTTATTAGCCTTTGAAGCCAGTGCCCTGCATTGTGCAACCATCTTTAGCTTGTTATCTATTACTACTCCCAAATCCCTTTCCTCCTGTGTTTGGCTAAGTCTTGTCCCATTTAAAAAATACGTAGCCTGCTTATTTTTACTTCCAAAATGTAGAACCTTGCATTTTTCCGTATTAAATCTCATTTTCCATTCACTTGCCCATAGTTCTAATTTTAGCAAATCCCTTTGTAAAGAGAGTTCGTCCTACTCTGACCTAATGACCTTACTTAACTTAGTATCATCTGCAAAAATAGAGATGTCGCTATTTAATCCTTGCTCCAAGTCATTTATAAAAATATTAAAAAAAACAGGGCCCAGTACTGATCCCTGGGGGACGCCACTGATTACCTTTGTCCAATCTGAGTATGATCCATTTACTACTACTCGTTGCTCCCTATCTTTTATCCAGTTATTTATCCATGAGCTAACATTTTCAGCTATTCCCAGTCCCTTAATTTTGTGCATTAATCTCTCATGTGGCACTGTATCAAATGCCTTTGCAAAATCTAAGTATATCACATCAACTGATTCCCCTTTATCTATATTTTTACTTACTTCCTCGTAGAATCTAATTAGATTAGTTTGACATGATCTATTTCTCCTAAAGCCATGCTGATTAGAACTCATAATCTTGTTTACACAAATATGCTCATCAATATAATCCCTTATAATCCCTTCAAATATCTTCCCCACTATTGATGTCAGACTAACTGGTCTATAGCTTCCTGGATCATCCCTGCTTCCCTTTTTGAAGAGTGGCACCACATCAGCTTTCCGCCAATCCTGGGGTACCATGCCTGAGGATAATGAGTCTTGAAAAATTAAGAGTAAAGGTTTGTCTATAACAGTGCTAAGTTCCCTTAACACCCTTGGGTGTATTCCATCTGGGCCTGGAGTTTTATTTACCTTAATATTTTCCAGTTTTTTCCTGATATCCTCTAAACAAAACCCAGTTAGTGGTATGGACTGGCATGTTCTATTCTGTTCCAAAGTATCATTCAATGGTTCCTCTCTTGTGTATACTGAAGAAAAAAACTGATTTAGTACCTCAGCCTTCTCCCTGTCATTATTTATCATGCTACCCTCCACGCATTTTAATGTACCTATATTATCCTTCTTAGATTTTTTGCTATTTATGTACTTAAAGAACCTTTTAGGGTTAGACATAGAATCCTTGTCAATCCTTGGTACAGCCTATAACTACAAGATCCGTACCGTAAACTGAAAGTCAGTAGTTATGGGTTTTACGCTACAAAGCTGTAACATAAAACTCATAACTAAAGTGTTACAAAGTACACTAACACCCATAAACTACCTATTAACCCCTAAACCGAGGCCATCCCACATCGCAAACACTATAATAAAATTATTAACCCCTAATCTGCCACTCCGGACATCGCTGCCACTATAATAAACATATTAAATCCTAAACCGCCGCACTCCCGCATTGTAAACACTAGTTAAATATTTTAACCCCTAATCTTCTGCCTCCAATGTCGCCGCAACTATACTAAAATTATTAACCCCTAAACCTCTGGCCTCCCACATCACTAACACTAAATAAATATATTAACCCCTAACCCTAAGTCTAACCCTAACACCCCTAACTTTAATATAATTAAAATAAATCTAAATAAAACCTACTATTATTACCTAAATAATACATATTTAAGACTAAATACTTACTACTTTTTTTATTTTGATAGGACTATTAGATTAGGTGTAATTAGTTTAAATATTTTATAATTTCTTTTTTATTTTGTGTAATTTAGTGTTTTTTTTGTAATTTAGTATTTATTTAATGTAATTTATTTAATTTTAGTGTTAGTGTAAGACAGGTTATGTTCTATTTTACAGGTATATGTGTATTTATTTTAACTAGGTAGTTAGTAAATAGTTACAAACTTAGCTGTGAAATAAAAATAAAACCTAAGATAGCTACAATGTAACTATTAGTTATATTGTAGCTATTTTAGGGTTTATTTTGGAGGTAAGTATTTAGTTTTAAATAGGAATTATTTAGTTAATGATAGTAATTTTTATTTATATTCATTTTAATTATTTTAAAGTTAGGGGTGCTAGGGTTAGACTTAGGTTTAGGGGTTAATATATTTATTTAGTTTTAGTTATGTAGGAGGCCAGAGGTTTAGGGGTTAATAACTTTAGTATAGTGGCGGCGGCGACATTGGGGGTGGCATATTAGGTGTTAATAAGTGTAGGTAGGTGGTAGCGATGTTGGGGGCGACAGATTAGGGGTTAATAAGTGTAATGTAGGTGTCGGCGATGTCAGGGGCGGCAAGATTAGGGGTGTTTAGACTCAGGGTTTATGTTAGGTTGTTAGGTGTAAACATACATTTTCTTTCCAAATAGGAATCAATGGGGCTGCGTTACGGAGCTTTACGCTCCTTTATTGCAGGTGCTAGGCTTTTTTTTAGCCGGCTCTCCCCATTGATGTCTATGAGGAAGTCGTGCACGAGCACGTAAAACCAGCTCAAAGCAGCACTGGTATTTGTGTGCGGTATGGAGCTCAACGCTGCCATATTGCCCTGTAACGCCGGGTTTTTGCAAACCTGTAATAGCAGCGTTATTATAGGTGAGCGGTGGAAATAACTTGCAAGTTATTACCGAGCCGCTCATAATGCAAAGCTCATAATCTGGCCAACTGTGAGTTAGATTGGTCTGTAAATACTGACCTAATACAATCTTTAACCCTCCAGCCTTGGCTTCCATTATCTTTAACATTACTCCCCTCTACCTCCATGGTTATTTTCAAGAAAGGCTTTAACTTCTGCTTCATCTGTAAGCAATTTATTACCATTTTTAGGCCTAGATTTGGAGTTTGGCGGTAGATGGGCTGTTAACGCTACGCAGGCTTTTTTCTGGCCGCACCATAAAATTAACTCTGGTATCGAGAGTTCAAAAAAATGCTGCGTTAGGCTCCAAAAAAGGAGCGTAGAGCATTTTTACTGCAAATGCAACTCTCGATACCAGAGTTGCTTACGGACGCGGCCAGCCTCATAAACGTGCTTGTGCACGATTCTCCCATAGGAAACAATGGGGCTGTTTGAGCTGAAAAAAAACCTAACACCTGCAAAAAAGCAGCGTTCAGCTCCTAACGCAGCCCCATTGTTTCCTATGGGGAAACACTTCCTACGTCTGCACCTAACACTCTAACATGTACCCCGATTCTAAACACCCCTACCCTTACACTTATTAACCCCTAATCTGCCGCCCCCGCTATCGCTGACCCCTGCATTATATTATTAACCCCTAATCTTCCGCTCCGTAAACCGCCGCAACTTACATTATCCCTATGTACCCCTAATCTGCTGCCCCTAACACCGCCGACCCCTATATTATATTTATTAACCCCTAACCTGCCCCCCACAACGTCGCCGCCAGCTACTTACAATAATTAACCCCTAATCTGCCGAGCGGACCTGAGCGCTACTATAATAAAGTTATTAACCCCTAATCCGCCTCACTAACCCTATCATAAATAGTATTAACCCCTAATCTGCCCTCCCTAACATCGCCAACACCTAACTTCAATTATTAACCCCTAATCTGACGACCGGAGCTCATCGCTACTATAATAAATGGATTAACCCCTAAAGCTAAGTCTAACCCTAACACTAACACCCCCCTAACTTAAATATAATTTAAATCTAACGAAATTAATTAACTCTTATTAAATAAATTATTCCTATTTAAAGCTAAATACTTACCTGTAAAATACATCCTAATATAGCTACAATATAAATTATAATTATATTGTAGCTATTTTAGGATTAATATTTATTTTACAGGCAACTTGGTAATTATTTTAACCAGGTACAATAGCTATTAAATAGTTAAGAACTATTTAATAGTTACCTAGTTAAAATAATAACAAAATTACCTGTAAAATAAATCCTAACCTAAGTTATAATTAAACCTAACACTACCCTATCAATAAATTAATTAAATAAAATACCTACAATTACCTACAATTAACCTAACACTACACTATCAATAAATAAATTAAATACAATTGCTACAAATAACTACAATGAAATAAACTAACTAAAGTACAAAAAATAAAAAAGAACTAAGTTACAAAAAATAAAAAAATATTTACAAACATAAGAAAAATATTACAACTAATTACACCTACTCTAAGCCCCCTAATAAAATAACAAAGACCCCCAAAATAAAAAAAATGCCCTACCCTATTCTAAATTAATAGAGTTAAAAGCTCTTTTACCTTACCAGCCCTGAACAGGGCCCTTTGCGGGGCATTCCCCAAGAAAATCAGCTCTTTTGCCTGTAAAAAAAAACATACAATACCCCCCCCAACATTACAACCCACCACCCACATACCCCTAATCTAACCCAAACCCCCCTTAAATAAACCTAACACTAAGCCCCTGAAGATCTTCCTACCTTGTCTTCACCATCCAGGTATCACCGATCCGTCCTGGCATCCGGTGCTGAAGAGGTCCAGAAGAGGCTCCAAAGTCTTCCTCCTATCCGGCAAGAAGAGGACATCCGGACCGGCAAACATCTTCTCCAAGCGGCATCTTCTATCTTCTTCCATCCGGTGCGGAGCGGGTCCATCTTGAATCAGCCGACGCGGATCCATCCTCTTCTTCCGGCGTCTCCCGACGAATGACGGTTCCTTTAAGGGACGTCATCCAAGATGGCGTCCCTCGAATTCCGATTGGCTGATAGGATTCTATCAGCCAATCGGAATTAAGGTAGGAATATTCTGATTGGCTGATGGAATCAGCCAATCAGAATCAAGTTCAATCCTATTGGCTGATCCAATCAGCCAATCAGATTGAGCTCGCATTCTATTGGCTGATCGGAACAGCCAATAGAATGCGAGCTCAATCTGATTGGCTGATTGGATCAGCCAATAGGATTGAACTTGATTCTGATTGGCTGATTCCATCAGCCAATCAGAATATTCCTACCTTAATTCCGATTGGCTGATAGAATCCTATCAGCCAATCGGAATTTGAGGGACGCCATCTTGGATGACGTCCCTTAAAGGAACCGTCATTCGTCGGGAGACGCCGGAAGAAGAGGATGGATCCGCGTCGGCTGATTCAAGATGGACCCGCTCCGCACCGGATGGAAGAAGATCGAAGATGCCGCTTGGAGAAGATGTTTGCCGGTCCGGATGTCCTCTTCTTGCCGGATAGGAGGAAGACTTTGGAGCCTCTTCTGGACCTCTTCAGCACCGGATGCCAGGACGGATCGGTGATACCTGGATGGTGAAGACAAGGTAGGAAGATCTTCAGGGGCTTAGTGTTAGGTTTATTTAAGGGGGGTTTGGGTTAGATTAGGGGTATGTGGGTGGTGGGTTGTAATGTTGGGGGGGGTATTGTATGTTTTTTTTTTACAGGCAAAAGAGCTGATTTTCTTGGGGCATGCCCCGCAAAGGGCCCTGTTCAGGGCTGGTAAGGTAAAAGAGCTTTTAACTCTATTAATTTAGAATAGGGTAGGGCATTTTTTTATTTTGGGGGTCTTTGTTATTTTATTAGGGGGCTTAGAGTAGGTGTAATTAGTTTAAAATTGTTGTAATATTTTTCTTATGTTTGTAAATATTTTTTTATTTTTTGTAACTTAGTTCTTTTTTATTTTTTGTACTTTAGTTAGTTTATGTAATTGTAGTTATTTGTAGCAATTGTATTTAATTTATTTATTGATAGTGTAGTGTTAGGTTAATTGTAGGTAATTGTAGGTATTTTATTTAATTAATTTATTGATAGGGTAGTGTTAGGTTTAATTATAACTTAGGTTAGGATTTATTTTACAGGTAATTTTGTTATTATTTTAACTAGGTAACTATTAAATAGTTCTTAACTATTTAATAGCTATTGTACCTGGTTAAAATAATTACCAAGTTGCCTGTAAAATAAATATTAATCCTAAAATAGCTACAATATAATTATAATTTATATTGTAGCTATATTAGGATGTATTTTACAGGTAAGTATTTAGCTTTAAATAGGAATAATTTATTTAATAAGAGTTAATTAATTTCGTTAGATTTAAATTATATTTAAGTTAGGGGGGTGTTAGTGTTAGGGTTAGACTTAGCTTTAGGGGTTAATCCATTTATTATAGTAGCGATGAGCTCCGGTCGTCAGATTAGGGGTTAATAATTGAAGTTAGGTGTCGGCGATGTTAGGGAGGGCAGATTAGGGGTTAATACTATTTATTATAGGGTTATTGAGGCGGGAGTGAGGCGGATTAGGGGTTAATAACTTTATTATAGTAGCGGTGCGGTCCGCTCGGCAGATTAGGGGTTAATAAGTGTAGGCAGGTGTCGGCGACGTTGAGGGGGGCAGATTAGGGGTTAATAAATATAATATAGGGGTCGGCGGTGTTAGGGGCAGCAGATTAGGGGTACATAAGGATAACGTAGGTGGCGGCGCTTTGCGGTCGTCAGATTAGGGGTTAATTATTGTAAGTAGCTGGCAGCGACGTTGTGGGGGGCAGGTTAGGGGTTAATAAATATAATACAGGGGTCGGCGGGGTTAGGGGCAGCAGATTAGGGGTACATAAGTATAACGTAGGTGGCGGTCGGCAGATTAGGGGTTAAAAAAATGTAATCGAGTGGCGGCGATGTGGGGGGACCTCGGTTTAGGGGTACATAGGTAGTTTATAGGTGTTAGTGTACTTTAGGGTACAGTAGTTAAGAGCTTTATGAACCGGCATTAGCCCAGAAAGCTCTTAACTCCTGCTTTTTTCCTGCAGCTGGAGTTTTGTCGTTAGATGTCTAACGCTCACTTCAGAAACGACTCTAAATACCGGAGTTAGGAAGATCCCATTGAAAAGATAGGATACGCAATTGACGTAAGGGGATCTGCGGTATGGAAAAGTCGCGGCTGAAAAGTGAGCGTTAGACCCTTTAATCACTGACTCCAAATACCGGCGGTAGCCTAAAACCAGCGTTAGAAGCCTCTAACGCTGATTTTCACGGCTAACGCCAAACTCCAAATCTAGGCCTTAGTTTGAATGTTAATTTTAGCTTGGTATAATAATCTGGCTTTCCAACCTGCTTGAATAAGTTTGGTAAATAATGGCGCCATACACCGCTCTTTGCTGGAGGTTTCTACTGAGTAATCATTAAAAATTAAGAGTTTTTTTACCATTATAAATTAATTAATTATTTGATTGCCTATATGCATTGAATATTCTGATTTTATTCTGAAAATTTTGCATTTTCATAACCACCTTATTGATATGTGATACAAATGTGATATGGCAGGCCATATATGAGTGAATTGTTATATGAACCAATGTTTTAACTGATCTATATGTTAGTTGAACACCTTAGGGCCCATTTATCAAGCTCCGGATGGAGCTTGAGCGCCCGTGTTTCTGGCAAGCCTGCAGGCTTGCCAGAAACACCAGTTATGAAGCAGCGGTCTAAAGACTGCTGCTCCATAACCTGTCCACCTGCTCTGAGCAGGTGGACAGACATCGCCGCAATTCAACCCGATTGTACTCGATCGGGTTGATTAACACCCCCTGCTGGAGGCCAATTGGCTGCGAATCTGCAGGTGGTGTGCAATGCTGAATACAGAGAGCGTATTGCTCTCCGCATTCAGCGAGGTCTTTCGGATCTGATCCGCATTGTCAGATCAGGTCCGACAGACCTTTGTTAAATAGGCCCCCTTAACTAGTTGTTATGATGCCCCATGCTTATATAATTATTAATGCTGACTGCTGACAAGAATTAAGTCTGCCTAACAGGAAACCACAAACACGTACACTATTAAGATGCCAAGAACATTTGTCTGAATAAACTTAACTCTCAGCATACATAATGACAGGTACACAGCTATGAAAAGAGGAACTATATACACAGTGTTATCTCAGCAACAGTATAAAGGAGAGTTGGGACTTCCTCTTCTTGGATTCTCATTCAAGGGCAGATGTGTCGCTTGAAGATCTCTGAAAGTGAACTCCCAGATTCTCTATATTGTTCGGGTTGTAGTGACGGGAATCCCCAGCCAAAGTGGAACATATATGATGCAAAATATGGTGATGCAGAATTTTATATTATTTGTTGCTTATAGTATGAAGCATAAGGTATTGCTTAACAACTTAGTAATTGAATTGTTGCTTATAGTATGTAACATAAATTGTTGCTTAACAACTTATTATATATTATTGTTTAAGATTGTGCTCTTCTTTTGTGAATAAACTACTATACCTATTAAGTATAGCAAAGAGTTCAATTATTGCTTTAAGTATATGTATTAAGGTATACATTTTATTAGGCAATACAATTTGGCGGGGAGGATGGGATATTTAAATATTTGACTGTTGAAATACTTGTGTGGGTTGCGGGTGTTATGCTGTCAAATCATAAATAAATAACAAACTTATTCACAAAAGAAAATAGTTTTTTTTTTATTTAGGGCTAATGATGTTTAGCAAAATAGTTAACGTTGTCAAAGACATTACTATTCCCGGGTGGGTTGATTTACCTTATACTGATGTGGCACATGAGGTAGCTAAAGGAGCATGGTTGTGTGAACAATGGGACTTGACTCTTAAAGAAGCTAATCTTGTATATGCAGTTAAAACATTAGGGGAAGTGCCTGTTGAGAGAGGAAAAGAACAGCCCACTGCACGGAGGCTATGGATAATGTGTACAGTATATAGGGAACAACATAAGAAAGTAGAAGATTGGCATAAGTGTAATTTAAAATTAGAAATACACATTGCTGAATTAGAGGGTAATAAAATATATGGATTTAAAATCTTCAAGGACCGCCAGATGCAGCTGAAGTAATTGCTGTAGGCAATGATAAAACTTTATTAGTAATGAGAACAGGTAAAAAACAATGGGAATATATACCTGAGGACAAATGTTAACTTCGAGAATAAAATTGTGTTTCACCTTTTACAGATATGGCTGAAATTCAGTATATGAATTCTTATTTTGGGCCTCCATGGAAAGCTTTTTTGGGGCACAAGCCATAACACCAGGAGAAGAGATTGTACAGAAAGTCAAACTGTTAGGTGGGGATGAGTGATTCGGACACAAATTTGAAAACAGGATAATTACACATTTGAGGACAACACCTTTTGTAATATAGCCAACGTGACTGTTTATCCAGGATATCTTTGGACACCCCCATCAGGACAAACGTATCGATCAAATTACTGTTTATATGATGATACCGGAACTATACATATCCATAATCTGACTTCAATAACTCTCAGCATATATAATGACAAGTACACAGCTATGAAAAGAGGAACTATATACACAGTGTTATCTCAGCAACAGTATAAAGGAGAGCTGGGACTTCCTCTTCTTGGATTCTCATTCAAGGACACAAGTGTCGCTTGAAGATCTCTGAAAGTGAACTCCCAGATTCTCTATATTGTTTGGGTTGTAGTGATGGGAATCCTCAGCCAAAGTGGAATATATATGATGCAAAATATGGTGATGCAGAATTTTAAATTATTTGTTGCTTATAGTATATAGCATAAGGTATTGCTTAACAACTTAGTAATTGAATTGTTGCTTATAGTATGTAACATAAAGTGTTGCTTAACAACTTATTATACATTATTGTTTAAGATTGTTCTTTTCTTTTGTGAATAAACTACTATACCTATTAAGTATAGCAAAGAGTTCAATTATTGCTTTTAGTATATTTATTAAGGTATACATTCTATCAGGCAATACATGATACGTTCCCCGTTTGGCGCTCTTCTTTCTGGGCCTATCCTATGGATCCTTCCCACTTACCATTGTGGATTCTGTTGTATCATTTTAAGCTCATTCTCTACAAAATCTTTCAACTCTTTTTCTACAATCCCTTCTGTCAGGCCTACTAATCTAATATTGTTCTGTCTATTACGATTTTCTAGATCTTCAAGTTTGGCTTTCATGGCTTCTATTTGCTCTGACATGCTTTGGGTTAATTGATCTCTTTTTACCTATCTATCCTCCAGGTCTCACACCCTTTTTTCTATGTGTGTAATTCTATTTACAAAGTGTTTTACTTCAATTGACAGTTCAGCTATACTATTTTGTATTAAGTCAAATTTCGGTGAGAAGAGTGAGTTTAATTTTCTAATCAACTCCTCAATATTCATACCCTGTGGAAAGTGTTCTTCTGGCCCTTCCAAAACTTCTAGTGTTTTATTACCTTTTTTATCATGATTTTTACTTCTTGAAGTCATATTAGGTGATCTAAACTTATTTTTGGATATATACTTATCCATATATTGTGTGTAAAATGTAATTTTGTTTTTACTATATCTAATCTCGTGTATGCCCTTCCATGCTAGAGTTTTATCTAGATAAAAAAGAAAGAAAAAGAAAGAGCAAAACAAACCCACGCCCCCGCTTCCTTAGAGGATATTATTTTATCTATTCCAAACTTATGCCTTTTATCTGAACAGCCTTTCCAAACCATATTGAAAAATGCTTCACAGCAGTATGTAACTTGGCCAACCCTCTTTCAGCTTCAATAGGTATATACGTTATGATATTATGTTATTTTCGTTTAGCCTTCCAGGAGGGACTCAAATTTTATATTAGCACTGCACCAGTATCCCCCCTGAATACCTCTACAAGCTTAATCCTCCACTATGTTCCCAGCCTTCAAAAAAAACCATATCAATATATGCATAAAACAGGCAATACAATTGAACCATGTAGTGCATAAATTAACAATAACACCCAGTCAGGCCCGTCTTCTGTTCTAACAAGAGCTGAGTATTTCTTTTCCCCCCTCTTTTGGTCTCTTGACCTGCTACCATAAACCACGGGACTGTTCAGTGTTTGTTATATATCCATACTCTTATCCCTTCAAGTGACCAAGCAGGGGTTAATTCCTTCTTTTTATTTCCTTGTTTGCACCTTATTTACCGTCCTTGCCTGGCCTAATTGACCCCTTCCTTGCCCCTCTCAATTTTATTCTTCATTTTATGGTTTTTTTTATACTGCAGCACACTTGCAACGCTTTTACAGCTTTATTAAAGTTACTGCTGCTGTACGTATGGGGGTGATTACAGCAATGTTGGTAATACGTAGGTTGGGTCCTACCTCTAGCAGGGAATCCTCCTTGTTTTAAATTTAGGATTGTGTACCTAACTTCAAAAAGAAACTGAACAATGTGCTCAGAATAGGGACAAACAAAAGGAAAAGTATCTAAATGTCCTTCACAGCTTGGGGAGAAATGTCAGATTTCACAGTGCATAATTATATTTTCTGTTTTTTTTTATTTCCACATAGATGGGGAAAGTCAGGTATAGGGTTCTGCAGAACAGATGATATGCACTTTTACCTCTCTTCAGGGTCTCTGCTGCTATATCTACAACAGTGTTCACTAATTTCTTATTCCCCGCACATGTTATTTGCTGTGGTCTGGGTTCTACCTCTAGCAGGAAATCCTTCTTGATTAACACTTGGGATTATACACCCAGTTGTACCATACTAGCCTTTTTCACTACCACTGGTATTACGAGTCTTGCAGATATATCTGTCCCGCACACTTTTTTGGCCGTAACGGAACGTAACTACTGCAGCTTTCAAAAAGTCCTTTTTCAATGGAACTTCCACATCGCCGGTATTACGAGTTTGCCTCCAAAAAGTGAGCGGTACAGCCTATAACTATAAAATCCATACCGTAAACTAAAAGTCAGTAGTTACAAAGCCGTGACATAAAACTCTTAACTAAAGTGCTAAAAAGTACATTAACACCCATAAACTACCTATTAAACCCTAAACCGAGGCCCTCCCACATCGTAAACACTAGTTAAATATTATTAACCCCTAATCTGCTGTCCCTAACATCACTGCAACCTACATTACTGTTATTAACCCCTAATCTGCTGCCCCCAAAATCTCTGCCACTATACTAAAATTATTAACCCCTAAACCTAACCCTAAATCTAATCCTAACCCCCACTAACTTTAATATAATTAAAATAAATCTAAATAAAAATTACTATTAATAACTAACGGCTAGATTACAAGTTTTGCGTTATGAGAGGTGCGGTACTAACTTGCAAAGTATTGTCACCGCTCACTTCCCTACAGCGCTGGTATTACAGGTTTACAAAAACCCGGCGTTAGCAGGCAAGAAGTGAGCGTAGAGCAAAATTGAGCTCCATACCGCACTTCAATACCAGCGCTGCTGAAAGCCGCGGTGAGCTGGTTTTACGTGCTCGTGCACAATTTCCCCATAGTCATCAATGGGGAGAGCCAGCTGAAAAAAAGCCTAACACCTGCAAAAAAGCAGCGTAAAGCTTATTAACGCTGCCCCATTGATTTCTATGGGGAAACAGAATTTATGTTTACACCTAACACCTAACATGAACCCTGAGTCTAAACACCCCTAATCTTATGCTTATTAACCCCTAATCTGCCACCCCCGACATCGCCGACACCTACATTATACTTATTAACCCCTAATCTGCCGCTCCTGACATCGCTGCCACTATAATAAACATATTAACTCCTAAACCACCGCACTCCCACATCACAAACACTAGTTAAATATTATTAACCCCTAATATGCTGCCCCTAACATCGTTGCCACCTACCTACATTTATTAACCCCTAATCTGCTGCCCCAACGTCGCCACCACTATACTAAATGTATTAACCCCTAAACCTAAGTCTAACCCTAACACCCCCTAACTTAAATATAATTAAAATAAATCTAAATAAAACCTACTATCATTACCTAAATAATTCCTATATAAAACTAAATACTTACCTATAAAATAAACCCTAACGGCTAGATTACGAGTTTTGCGGTAAGAACTGTTCGGTGCTAACTTGCAAGTTATTGTCACCGCTCACCTCCCTATAGCGCTGCTATTACAGGTTTGCATAAACCTGGCGTTAGCAGGCAGGAAGTGAGCGTTGAGCAAAATTGAGCTCCATACCGCTCTCCAATACCAGCGCCGCAGTGAGCTGGTTTTACATGCTTGTGCACGATTTCCCCATAGACATCAATGAATAGACCCGGCTAAAAAAAGTCTAACACCTGCAATAAAGGAGCGTAAAGCTCCGTAATGCAGCCCCATTGAATTCTATGGGGAAATAAAAAAAATAACACCCTAACCTAAACCCCGAGTCTAAACACCCCTAATCTGCCGCCCCCAACATCGCTGACACCTACATTACACTTATTAACCCCTAATCTGCTGCCCCGACATCGCCGCCACCTACAGTACACGTATTAACCCCTAATCTGCCGCCCCCAATGTCGCCGCCACCTCCCTACACTTATTAACCCCTAATCTGCCACCCCTAACATCCCCGCCACCTACCTACACTTATTAACCCCTAATCTGCCGCCCCTAACATCACCGCCACCTACCTACATTTATTAACCCCTAATCTGCCGCCCCTAACATCGCCCACCACCTACCTACATTTATTAACCCCTAATCTGCCGCCCCTAATATCGCCGCTACCTACCTACATTTATTAACCCCTAATCTGCCGCCCCTGACATCGCCGCCACCTACCTACATTTATTAACCCCTAATCTGCTGCCCCCAACGTCACCACCACTATACTAAAGTTATAAACCCCTAAACCTAACCCTAACACCCTTAATATAATTAAAATAAATCTAATAGAGGTGGATCCAACTACCGTAGAGATCGGACGTGTTTCATTGCAGCTCCTAGATCTGGTATCAGAATATATGGTTTAATTAATGGAGAGGAGCCCTAAAATTCTATTTTGTTATACTGCTAAAGACCACTAATGCTTATCTAGCACATTTCAAGGAACTGAAACGTATCCGATCTGCAGATAGAAGTGTGACACGCACCCTTCAGTGAGGCCACGCGATCTGAAACGCCATTTTGCTAGCTCTCATACACAACTTCAGGCTAGTTGGATCAGCCATAAAGCACTAACACCTCATCATGGAGGTTTTATATAGTGACCTGAGAGCTTCCCTTGAGAACCTGGAACACTGTATGATGCACTACTTTTATAGTTTGAGATCTGCTATTAGGAGCGGCCAGGGGTGCGAAGAGATGTGTGCTGGGACAGTAACCAAACGAGCGGAGTCTCAACAAGCTCCCCCATGTCTCAATGCTATGCACTGTGTTGCTGTAATAGCACCATTAACCTCCGTGCAAGTGGACACCCCTTCCTTGGTCTCCCTCACTTCAGGTGAGGGAGACCAAGGAGAGAGCAAGACGCTGGATAACAAAGGTGTGGCTGCCTGAATACGGGTGTACCCGGATGGGTGCACTGACCTTCTTGGGAACCGAGTTGATTTTAGAAGGTCCTGAAGTCCTCAGCAATTACGGGTTTTGCTTCAGCTCTCCTCGGCATCCCTGGTATGTGACTGGCATGCCTATCTTCATCGCTCTGGGACTTTACTTGGCATCTGATCTCCTGGCCGGTGCAAACTCAGGAACTCTGGCTTCTCTGGTTCTTCTGGACTTGTGACAGCAGGTATGGTGCCACTCTGGCATGGGTTAATTTATCAAGATCTCTCTGACTGTCAAAAAGGAGACTGATTGAACTGACAGGAACCCTCCTTTTATTTTCATTGCTAATGCAGGGCTCTGAACTTACGCCTCATACACTGCTAGTATAAAACAGGGTACTTGTTCCTATTTTTGTGTAAAGCATAATGTTCAAGCTGTATCTTCTACACTAACTCATAATATGTGCAGTAAGGTTTATTAATAGAGGTTAGTTTAGTTATATAAATGGTTGTTATACAGTTATTGCGTTAGCATATTCTACTTTATTTAGAGCTCTATTGGCCTCTAGCATCACTACTTTATTTTATAGTCAGGCAGCCAGACTGTCCCCAGCACAAGGCTTATGTAAAGGTGTCATACTGTAAAGATACACGGATTAGATGTGGGTTAACCCTTGAGTCATTGTTTATACTACATAACAGGGAAATTTATTTTCCTATTAACTGTTGGTCTGGGCTTCTATGGAGTGGCTGCTAGACTGTATATGCACTATTTTAGGGTTTATCTGTATGATTTCAGGATATGCTGACAGCTGTAGCTGTTCATTGACTTAAAATTATATACCCTTC
This sequence comes from Bombina bombina, assembly GCF_027579735.1. Lineage (NCBI taxonomy): Eukaryota > Metazoa > Chordata > Amphibia > Anura > Bombinatoridae > Bombina > Bombina bombina. The sequence goes on from NC_069507.1 coordinate 119,330,740, forward strand.
TAAGCTTTAAGTTAGGTTTTTGTTACTATACAATGTATGCACCCTAAATTTATTCTGAAAACTTGCTTAAACCCCTATGTATCTTTTCCTGGGATTTTTTTAGGTTTATAAAACACTGGCTCCAGCTCATTTTGAGACTAATGTAAACTCACTTTTCAACCAGAATGGAACTTAATGATCCGGTGTTGCTCTTGTTTTACACTGTTTTATGTGATATGATACGTTGAAGGATAGTATATACAGCTTGTCTATATGCAAAGTTACTGCAGGGTTTTTAATAATTGTCCTACATACTCACCTAGGCCTCTAGTTATCAACGTGTCTACTTACCAGCCTTCAGCGGCCCAATACGCCCGCCTAAGCTCGCCTAACATCGCCGCGGCGCACCAAGTACGGGGCGATGAGCAGCGGACTGTAATAGTTATCACTCATTCGATCTCGCTGCTCTTCGGCTTTTTCCCAGCTTTATTGCTAGCCACTAAGCATTATTAACCCCTAAACCGCCGCTCCTAGACCCCGCCACAACTATAATAAATGTATTAACCCCTATACCGCCGCTCCCAGAGCACACCGCCACCTACATTATACCTAGTAACCCCTATCCTGCTGATCTCGGACCCCGCCGCAACTAAATAAATTGTTTAACCCCTAAACCGCCGCTCCCGGACCCCGCCGCCACCTATATTAAACTTATTAAACCCTATCCTGCCCCCCCAACACCTCCGCCACTATAATAAAATTATTAACCCCTAAACCTAAATCTAACCCTAACCCTAACACCCCCCTAACTTAAATATTAATTAAATACATCTAAATATTATAACTCTTATTAACTAAATTAATTCTATTTAAAACTAAATACTTACCTTTAAAATAAACCCTAATATAGCTACAATATTAATAATAATTATATTGTAGCTATCTTAGGATTTATTTTTATTTTACAGGCAACTTTCAATTTATTTTAACTAGGTACAATAGCTATTAAATAGTTATTAACTATTTAATAGCTACCTAGTTAAAATAAAGAGAAATTGACCTGTAAAATAAAAACTAACCTAAGTTACAATTACACCTAACACTACACTATCATTAACTAAATTATTCCTATTTAAAACTAAATACTTACCTGTAAAATAAACCCTAAGATAGCTAAAATGTAATTAATAATTACATTGTAGCTATTTTAGGATTTATATTTATTTTACAGGTAACTTTGTATTTATTTTAGCTAGTTAGAATAGTTATTAAATAGTTATTAACTATTTAAAGGGCCATAATACCCAAATGTTTAAACACTTGAAAGTGATGCAGCATAGCTGTAAAAAGCTGATTAGAAAATATCACCTGAACATCTCTATGTAAAAAAGAAAGATATTTTACCTCAAAAGTTCCTCAGTAGCCACCTCCCATTGTAAAGGATTTCTAAGCAGCATTTTAGTGTGTCTGTCCCGGGACAACTGAAAGTATGAGCTTCATGCACTCTCATATTATTTCACCAATCAGGTAAAGGAAGCTTACTATGAAATCTCATGGGATCACAGTAAGAGTTCCTGACCTCAGCACTGCTGATGCTGATTGGCTGCTGTTCATTTCTTCATTTTTTTAGTTTTTTTACCTGCAGCTGGGAGCAGCTGAGTATAACTTTTTACACAGAACTTACTCTGGTGAGCTGAGGAAATTGTGAGGTAAAATATCTTCCTTTTTTACATAGAGATGCTCAGGTGATATTTTCCTGTCAGCTTTTTACAGTTATACTGCATCAGTTTCAAGTGATTTAGCATATGAGTATTATGTCCCTTTAATAACTACCTAGCTAAAAGAAATACAAAATTACCTGTAAAATAAATCCTAACCTAAGTTACAATTAAACCTAACACTACACTATCATTAAATTAATTAAATAAATTAGCTACAAATAACTACAATTAAATACAATTTCATAAACTAACTAAAGTACAAAAAATAAAAAAAACTAAGTTACAAAAAATAAAAAAAAATAAGTTACAAACAATTTTAAGCTACTTACACCTAATCTAAGCCCCCTAATAAAATAACAAAGCCCCCCAAAATAAAAAAAATGCCCTACCCTATTCTAAATGACAAAGTTAACAGCTCTATTACCTTACCAGCCCTTAAAAGGGCCTTTTGCGGGGCATGCCCCAAAGAAATCAGCTCTTTTGCCTGTAAAATAAAAATACAACCCCCCCAACATTAAAACCCACCACCCACACACCCCTACTCTAACCCAACCCCCCCTTAAATAAACCTAACACTACCCCCCTGAAGATCATCCTACCTTTAGGCGTCTTCAGCCAGCCGACCACCGATGGAACAGAAGAGGACATCCGCAGTGACTGAAGTCATCATCCAAGGGGCGCTGAAGAAGTCTTCCATCCGATTGAAGTCATCATCCAAGGGGCGCTGAAAAGGTCTTCCATCCGATTGAAGTCATCATCCAGACGGCGTCTTCAATCTTCATCCATCCGGAGCGGAGCCATCTTCAGACGAGCCGACGCAGAGCCATCCTCTTCTACCGACGAACTAACGACGAATGACGGTTCCTTTAAAGGGACAGTATACACTCATTTTCATATAACTGCATGTAATAGACACTACTATAAAGAATAAGATGCACAGATACTGATATAAAAATCCAGTATAAAACTGTTTAAAAACTTACTTAGAAGCTGTCAGTTTGGCTCTGTTGAAAAGGCAGCTTGAAAGCCCACTGCAAGTGGCAAATAAGACACTCCCCCCTCCCCCTTCTTTTACATATGAAAAGACCCTTTCCACAAACAGGAGCAAGCTGGAGAAGGTAGCTGACAGTATTCACATAAAACTTTGGGGCTTGGTTAGGAGTCTGAAAATCAGAACAATGTTATTTAAAAATAAGCAAAACTATACATTTATTTAAAAAAAACTTTATGGGCTATATAAATAGATCATCTACAAAACATTTATGCAAAGAAAAATTGAGTGTATAAAGTCCCTTTAAGTGACGTCATCCAAGATGGCGTCCCTCAAATTCCGATTGGCTGATAGGATTCTATCAGCCAATCGGAATTAAGGTAGGAAAAATCTGATTGGCTGATTTAATCAGCCAATCAGATTTAAGTTCAATCCGATTGGCTGATCCAATCAGCCAATCAGATTGAGCTTGCATTCTATTGGCTGATCGGAACAGCCAATAGAATGCAAGCTCAATCTAATTGGCTGATTAAATCAGCCAATCAGATTGTTCCTACCTTATTTCCGATTGGCTGATAGAATCCTATCAGCCAATTGGAATTCGAGGGACGCCATCTTGGATGACGTCACTTAAAGGAACCGTCATTCGTCATTAGTCCGTCGGCACAAGAGGATGGCTCTGCGTCAGTTCGTCTAAAGATGGCTCCGCTCTGGATGGATGAAAATTGAAGACGCCGCCTGGATGATGACTTCAATCGGATGGAAGACCTCTTCAGCGCCCCTTGGATGATGACTTCAATCGGATGGAAGACTTCTTCAGCGCCCTTGGATGATGACTTAAATCGGATGGAAGACTTCTTCAGCACCCCTTGGATTCTCAATCAGATGGAAGACTTCTTCAGCGCCCCTTGGATGATGACTTTGGCCGCTGCGGATGTCCTCTTCTGTTCCATCGGTGGTCGGCTGGCTGAAGGCGGCTAAAGGTAGGATGATCTTCAGGGGGGTAGTGTTAGGTTTATTTAAGGGGGGTTTGGGTTAGAGTAGGGGTATGTGGGTGGTGGGTTTTAATGTTGGGGGGGTTGTATTTTTATTTTACAGGCAAAAGAGCTGATTTCTTTGGGGCATGCCCCGCAAAAGGCCCTTTTAAGGGCTGGTAAGGTAATAGAGCTGTTAACTTTTTAATGTAGAAGAGGGTAGGGCATTTTTTTATTTTGGGGGGGGCTTTGTTATTTTATTAGGGGGCTGAGATTAGGTGTAAGTAGCATAAAATTGTTGTAATATTTTTGAAATATTTGTAACATTTTTTTTTTTAATTTTTGTACTTTAGTTAGTTTATTTAATTGTATTTAATTGTAGTTATTTGTAGCTAATTTATTTAATTAATTTAATGATAGTGTAGCGTTAGGTTTAATTGTAATTTAGGTTAGGATTTATTTTACAGGTAATTTTGTATTTCTTTTAGCAAGGTAGTTATTAAATAGTTAATAACTATTTAATAACTATTCTAACTAGCTAAAATAAATACAAAGTTACCTGTAAAATAAATATAAATCCTAAAATAGCTACAATGTAATTATTAATTACATTGTAGCTATCTTATGGTTTATTTTACAGGTAAGTATTTAGTTTTAAATAGGAATAATTTAGTTAGTGATAGTGTAGTGTTAGGTGTAATTGTAACTTAGGTTAGTTTTTATTTTACAGGTCAATTTCTCTTTATTTTAACTAAGTAGCTATTAAATAGTTAATAACTATTTAATAGCTATTGTACCTAGTTAAAATAAATTGAAATTTGCCTGTAAAATAAAAATAAATCCTAAAATAGCTACACTATAATTATTATTTATATTGTAGCTATATTAGGGTTTATTTTATAGGTAAGTATTTAGTTTTAAATAGGATTAATTTAGTTAATAAGAGTTATAATATTTATATGTATTTAATTAATATTTAAGTTAGGGGGGTGTTAGGGTTAGACTTAGGTTTAGGGGTTAATCATTTTATTATAGTGGCGGCGGTGTAGGGGGGGCAGGATAGGGGTTAATAAATGTATTATAGGTGGCGGCGGTGTAGGGGGGGCAGGATAGGGGTTAATAAATGTATTATAGTGGCGGTGGTGTAGGGGGGGCAGGATAGGGGTTAATAGGTATTATGTAGGTGGCGGCGGGGTCCAGGAGCGGCGGTTTAGGGGTTAACATATTTATTATAGTTGCGGTGGGGTCCGGGAGAGGCGGTTTAGGGGGGAATAACTTTATTTAGTTGCGGCAGTGTAGGGGAAGGAAGATTAGGGGTCAATATGTATAATGTAGGTTGCGGCGGGGTCCGGGAGCGGCGGTTTAGGGGGTAATAAATGTATTTAGTTGCGGCGGTGTAGGGGGGGGGCAGATTAGGGGTGTTTAGACTCGGGGTACATGTTAGGATGTTAGGTGTAAACAGCTCCCATAGGAATGAATGGGATGTCGGGCAACAGCGAACATGAGCTTTCGCTATGGTCAGACTCCCATTGATCCCTATGGGATCCGCCGCCTCCAGGGCGGCGGTTTGAAAACCAGGTACGCTGGGCCGGAAAAGTGCCGAGCATACCTGCTAGTTTTTTGATAACTAGCAAAAGTAGTCAGATTGTGCCGAACTTGTGTGCGGAACATCTGGAGTGACGTAAGAATCGATCTGTGTCGGACTGAGTCCGGCGGATCGAAGCTTACGTCACTATATTCTACTTTTCCCCGGCAGCCGGGCTTGATAACTAAGGCGAATCAGCCTCGCCACAAATACGCTGCAGAATTCCAGCGTATTTGAGGTTGACGGCTTGATAACTAGAGGTCCTAATATAGATTTGAGTTTGTTATCTCGTTTGAGTATTAAGTGCAGCATTTCTGCGGTATCTTATCCTTAAATTCAGCAGTTACAGTAAGTCTATTAGCAAATGTTAGAGTAGCTATTTGAATTTGTGTTATATAGTTATTGGTCGACCATCAATGTATTCTACTCCGCTTGGAGCTTTATTGTTCATAAACAGCACTGTTGCATCTTATAGCCAAGCACCAGGACTGAGTCAGACATACCGCTTATATAAAGATATCATTGAATGAAGTTATATAGATTAGTATAGCATGTTAGTCATCATGGTGCTATTTGAGTAGGTAATTAATTTGTGCAGCCAAATTATAAACAGTCTATCACATATCCTTTTTACTACAGTCAGAGGGTGCTGATTTATTTAGTATTGCATCAAATTGAGCTTTGTTTTCTCCTCTTATGTATGTTTTACATCTTGGATCCCCCTTTTTCCCTAGCAGGCAGGGGAGGGAGGGATGTTGCTGCAGTTAGTGTCACTAAATGTTAGTTATGGCTGATTACAAGTTTGTAGTTATATGAACAACACTCGCTGCACTATGATTACAATTACAGAGTGGAGTTAGGTATCTGTACAGTACACCCATCTCCATGCACTTATGATTGGAAACTGGCATATTTGTAACTGTAGCCTGCATAGTATATTGCTTGATTTTCTTGTTTATATCATATGAGTCTGCTATATTCCTACCTTAACTTGCGGTTTTGATGCTAAGCTATATAAGATCCAGGTAGATTTGGCCATGTGCCACTGGTGGATGCTCTACATATGGTACCATTTTTATGTGCTATATACGGACTTTTTCATTAAAATGCACCTCCATTGGTATTTATGAAGCCTCATGATTATGTTACAGGTCAGAATGGTAAAGCCTATACTATTGACATTACTACTTAGAGGCAGTTATAATAGTTTCCTATCTACTTATATTATTACCCCCCCCCCCCCATGCTCACATGAGCCACTTAGTGGGCTACATCCAATGTAGAACTTGATTGTTCTATCTAGTTCCTACTTTCTATGTAATGTTCATTTTTTTTACTGGCATAATGCCTTAAGCGGTGTTTACCCGCTGTTGGACTTCCCTTATTATGTATTTATAAGCCCAAAGGGGCCCATATATAGGGCTAATAAGCTTTACCAGTGTTGCATATATCATTTGGTCCAAAAGGGATCAACCCATTAGTCCTACTAAAGCTATTAAAAAATAGATAACTGAGGTTTCAAATGAATGATTGCACTTTAGCATACATTCTTCTTTTTATTTTTGTTTATACCATTGTAATGTGTTTCATGGAAATGTTGCTAGATGTTATAGCATTTGTTGTGTATTTGCTTTTTCTACTGTGAAAAACCTCAATAAAAAGTTTATTTAAAAAATAAATAAATAAATAAAATCTAATAAAAAAATCCTATCATTAACTAAATAATACCTATAAATAAACCCTAAGCTTGCTACAATATAACTAATAGTTACATTGTAGCTATCTTAGGTTTTATTTTTATTTCACAGGCAAGTTTGTATTTATTTTAACTAGGTAGACTAGTTAGTAAATAGTTATTAACTATTTACTAGCTACCTAGCTAAAATAAATACAAATATAAAACCTAACCTGTCTTACACTAACACCTAACCTTACACTACAATTAAATAAATTACATTAATTAAATACAATTAACTAAATTGCAAAAACAGCAAACACTAAATTACACAAAATAAAAAATCAAATATTTAAACTAATTACACCAAATCTAATAGTCCTATCAAAATAAAAAAGTCCCCCCAAAATAAAAAATAAAAACCCTAGCCTACAATAAACTACCAATAGCCCATAAAAGGGCCTTTTGTGGGGCATTGCCCCAAAGAAATCAACTCTTTTACCTGTGAAAAAAATACAAACAACCCCCAACTTTAAAACCCACCACCCATACAACCAACTCCCCAAATAAAATCCTAGGTAAAAAACCTAAGCTCCCCATTGCCCTGAAAAGGGCATTTGGATGGGCATTGCCCTTAAAAGGGCATTTAGCTCTTTTTCGGTGCCCAAAAGCCCTAATCTAAAAATAAAACCCACCCAATAAACCCTTAAAAAAACACTAACCCCCGAAAATCCACTTACAGTTTTTGAAGACCCGACATCCATTCTCACCGAAGCGACAGAAGTCACCATCGAAGCCGGCAGAAGTCTTTATCCAAGCAGGCCGAAGTCTTCATCCAAGCCGGCAAACGTCTTCATCCAGACGGCATCTTCTATTTTCATCCATCCAGCGCGGAGCGGCTCCATCTTCAAGACATCCGGTGCGGAGCATCCTTTTTTTCCACGGCGACTGAAGAATGAAGGTTCCTTTAAGTGATGTCATCCAAGATGGCGTCCCTTGCATTCTGATTGGCTGATTGGCTGATAGAATTCTATCAGCCAATCGGAATTAAAGGTGAAAAAATCCTATTGGCTGATGCAATCAGCCAATAGGATTGAGCTTCAATCCTATTGGCTGATTGGATCAGCCAAAATGATTGAGCTCGCATTCTATTGGATTTCTTTCACCTTTAAATCCAATAGAATGTGAGCTCAATCATTTTGGCTGATTGGATCAGCTAATAGGATTGAAGCTCAATCCTATTGGCTGATTGCATCAGCCAATAGGATTTTTTCACCTTTAATTCCGATTGGCTGATAGAATTCTATCAGCCAATCAGAATTCAAGGGATGCCATCTTGGATGACATCACTTAAAGGAACCTTCATTCTTCAGTCGCCGGAAAGAAGAGAATGCCCCACGCCGGATGTCTTGAAGATGGAGCCGCTCCGTGCCGGATGGATGAAGATAGAAGATGCCGTCTGGATGAAGACTTCGGCCCGCTTGGATGAAGACTTCTGCCGGTTTTGATGAGGACTTCTGCCGCTTTGTTGAGGACTTCTGCCGGCTTCGTTGAGGATGGATGTCGGGTCTTCAAAAACTGTAAGTGGATCTTCGGGGTTTAGTGTTAGGTTTTTTTAAGGGTTTATTGGGTGGGTTTTATTTTTAGCTTAGGGTTTGGGCGGAAAAAGAGCTAAATGCCCTTCTAAGGGCAATGCCCATCCAAATGCCCTTTTCAGGGCAATGGGGAGCTTAGATTTTTTAGTTTGGATTTCATTTGGGGGGTTGGTTGTGTGGGTGGTGGGCTTTACTGTAGGGGGTTGTTTGTATTTTTTTTTACAGGTAAAAGAGTTGATTTCTTTGGGGCAATGCCCCGCAAAAAGGCCCTTTTAAGGGCTATTGGTAGTTTAGTTTAGGCTAGGTTCTTTTTTATTTGGGGGGGGCTTTTTATTTTGATAGAGCTATTAGATTAGGTGTAATTAGTTTAAATATCTGATAATTTATTTTTATTTTGTGTAATTTAGTGTTTTTTTTTGTAATTTAGTGAATTGGATTTAATTTATTTAATTCTAGTGTAAGGTTAGGTGTTAGTGTAACTCAGGTTAGGTTTTATTTTACAGGTAAATTTGTATTTATTTTAGCTAGGTAACTAGTAAATAGTTAATAACTATTTACTAACTAGTCTACCTAGTTAAAATAAATACAAACTTGCCTGTGAAATAAAAATAAAACCTAAACTAGCTACAATGTAACTATTAGTTATATTGTAGCTAGCTTAGGGTTTATTTTACAGGTAATTATTTAGTTTTAAATAGGAATTATTTAGTTAATGATAGGAATTTTTTATTAGATTTATTTTAATTATATTAAAGTAGGGGGTATTAGGGTTAGACTTAGGGTTAGGTTTAGGGGTTTATAAAGTTAGTATAGTGGTGGCGACGTTGGGGCGGCAGATTAGGGGTTAATAAGTGTAGGTAGGTAGCGACGACATTGGGGGCGGCAGATTAGGGGTTAATAACAGTAATGTAGATTGTGGCGATGTTAGGGACAGCAGTTTAGGGGTTAATAATATTTAACTAATGTTTGCGATGTGGGAGTGCAGCGGTTTAGGGGTTAATATGTTTATTCTAGTGGCGGCGATGTCCGGAGCGGCAGATTAGGGGTTAATAATTTTATTTTAGAGTTTGCAATGCGAGAGGGCCTCGGTTTAGGGGTTAATAGGTAGTTTATGGGTGTTAGTGTACTTTTTAGCACCTTAGTTATGAGTTTTATGTTACAGCGTTGTAGCATAAAACCCATAAATACTGACTTTCAGTTTACGTTATGGATCTTGTAGTTTTAGGCTGTACCGCTCACTTTTTGGCCTCCCAGGCAAACTCATAATATCGGCGCAAAGGAAGTCCCATTGAAAAAGGACTTTTTGAAAGCTGCGGTAGTTACGTTGCATTACGGCCAAAAAAGTGTGCGGTGCAGCTAAACCTGCAAGACTCATAATACCAGCAGTAGTGAAAAAGAGCCATAACGCTGCTTTTTCACCCATACTGCAAAACTCGTAATCTAGCCATAAGATAGCTACAATATAACTAATAGTTACATTGTATCTATCTTAGGTTTTATTTTTATTTCACAGGTAAGTTTGTATTTATTTTAACTAGGTAGACCAGTTACTAAATAGTTATTAACTATTTACTAGCTACCTAGCTAAAATAAATTCAAATTTACCTGTAAAATAAAACCTAACCTGAGTTACACTAACACCTAACCTTACACTACAATTAAATAAATTACATTAATTAAATACAATTAACTAAATTACAAAAAAACAAACAAACAAACAAACAAACACTAAATTACATAAAATAAAAAAGAAATGATCAAACATTTTAACTAATTACACCTAATCTAATAGCCCTAATAAACCCCCCCCCCCAAATAAAAAAAAACCCTAGCCTAAAGTAAACTGCCAATAGCCCTTAAAAGGGCCTTTTGCTGGGCATTGTCCCAAAGAAATCAACTTCGCGCCGGATGAAGATGCCGTCTGGATGAAGACTTCTGCCCGTCTGGAGGACCACTTCTTAGGCCAATAGGATTGAGCTTGCATTCTATTGGCTGATTGGAAAATCTCAATTCTATTGGCTGATTGCAACAGCCAATAGGATTTTTCCCCTTTAATTCCTATTGGCTGAGCCAATTATTATTCTATAAGCCAATCGGAATGTAAGGGACACCATCTTGGATGACGTCACTCAAAGGGAAACTTCATTCTACAGCGGCCATCGGAAGAAAAGGATGCTCCGTGCCAGATGTCTTGAATATGGACCCGCTCCGTGCTGGATGGATGAAGATAGAAGATGCTGTCTGGATGAAGACTTCTGCCGCTTGGATGAAGACTTCTGCCGGCTTCGAGGAGGACTTCTGCCCGCTTGGATGAAGACTTCTGCCGGCTTCGATGAGGACTTCTGCCGCCTGGATGAGGATGGATGTCCAGTCTTCGAAAACTGTAATTGGATCGTTGGGGGTTAGTGTTAGGTTTTTTTAAGGGTTTATTGGGTGGATTTTATTTTTAGCTTAGGGTTTGGGCAATGTAAAAGAGCTAAATGCCATTTTAAGGGCAATGCCCATCCAAATGCCCTTTCCAGGGCAATGGTTAGCTTAGGTTTATTTGGGGGGTTTGGTTGGGTGGGTGGTGGGTTTTACTGTTGGGGGGGTTGTTTGTATTTATTTTTACAGGTAAAAGAGCTGATTTCTTTGGGGCAATGCCCCGCAAAAGGCCCTATTAAGGGCCATTGGATGTTAAGTGTAGGCTAGGTTCTTGTTTTAGTTTGATAGGACTATTAGATTAGGAGTAATTCGTTTTTATTTTTGATAATTTTGTTTTTTATTTTGTGTAATTTACTGTTTATTTTTTTGTAATTTAGATAATTGTATTTTAATAATTTAATACATTTTATTTTATTGTAATGTTAAGTTTTAGTGTAAGGCAGGTTAGGTTTTATTTTACAGGTAACTTTGTATTTATTTTAATTAGGTAGCTAGTAAATAGTTAATAAATATTTACTAACTAGTCTACCTAGTTAAAATAAATACAAACTTACCTGTGAAATAAAAATAAAACCTAAGCTAGCTACAGGTAAGTTTGTATTTAGTTTTAAATAGGAATTATTTACGTAATAATTGTAATTTTTATTTAGATTTATTTTAATTATATTTAAGTTAGGGGGTGTTAGGGTTATGTTAGGGTTATGCTTAGGGTTATGTTAGGGTTAGGTTTAGGGGTTAATATATTTATTTAGTTTTAGTGATGTTGGAGGTCAGAGGTTTAGGGGTTAATAACTTTAGTATAGTGGTGGCGACATTGGGGACGGCATATTAGGGGTTAATAACTGTAATGTAAGTGGCGGCGATGTTAAGAGCGGCAGATTAGGGGTTAATAACTGTATGTAGGTGGCGGTGATATCGGGAGCGGCAGATTAGGGGTCAATAGTTTTATTTAGGTGGCGGTGATGTTAAGGGTGGCAGATTAGGGGTTAATAACATTATGCAGATGGCGGCGATGTTGGGGCAGCAGGTTAGGGGTTAATAACATTATGTAGGTTGCGGCGATGTCAGGGGCAGCAGATGAAGGGTGTTTAGACGTGGTTTTTATGTTAGGGTGTTAGGTTTAAACATACCTTTTTCTTTCCCCATAGACATGAATGGGGCTGCGTTACGGAGCTTTTGTTTTTGCGATTGCAGGTGTTAAGCTTTTTTTTGCCGACTCTCCCCATTGATGTCTATGGGGAAATCGTGCACAAGCACGTCAAAGCAGCGCTTGTATTTGGGTGAGGTATGGAGCTCAACGCCACCATATCGCCCACACAAGCCTGCTTTTTACTAACTTGTAATAGCAGCGCTATAGGGAGGTGAATTAACGCCGCTTTTGGTCATTAATTTCCCTTTAGCGCTCAAAACTCGTAATCTAGCTGAGAGTTGGTTGTCATCAGTTTTTCGGTCTGCTGATCTGGCAGCTGTGTGTTGGAGATTTTAGCAGGCCAAGCTGTAGCTTTGCTGTTAGGTGCAGGTGCTATAGCAGGTTAATTAAAGCTGTCTTGTTTGGGATTCTTTGGAGGCCGAATGGTGCAGGCCTGGATGAAGTGTCCTAAACCCCCACAGTAAAAACAAAGTGCTTTAAGCCTCCTCCGAGACATATCTTCCTTAGAAATGGGTAAGCGTCTGCTGCCAGGTGTCACTGGTGATGTCTTTATATAATATTTTTTATAACATTTTTGCAGTTTTTACAGTTACAAAAACAAGAGATCCGTACAATTTTTACAACCCGACAACGGGGTTAACAGTGTTATATCACAAAAGATACAATCTTTTACTATTATACACCTAGTTTACAAGTTGTGCGCTAAACCGGGTGTGTAAATAACACCAAAAATTAGCGTTATCGCACTTTCCATAGCGCTGCCATTACTGAAAAACCTCCTTGTGCTGTGCGTAATGGTGCGATAAGCTCCATACAGCACAAAAGCCAAGGGCTGAGTTTACGTGCTTGTGCACGCTTTCCCCCATAGAGATCAATGGGGAGAAAGTGTTAGAAAAACTCCTGCGATCGGAATGGAGATCACCGTAATGCAACCCCATCGATGTCTATAGGGAAAAGAAAGTTAAGTTTAAACCTAACACCCTTACATAAACCCCTAGGGGCCCATTTATCAAGCTCAGTATGGAGCTTGAAGGCCTGTGTTTCTGGCGAGCCTAAACGCCCCCCCCCCCCACATCGCTACTAATAAACTAAACCTATTAACCCCTAAACCGACGCACCCCCTCATTGCAACACACTAAATTAAACTATTAACCCCTAAACCTAACACCCCCCTAATTTTAAATAAAACTTACAATATAACTATCTTTAAATAAATAAAAACTTACCTGTGAAATAAAAAAAAAAAAATCTAAGTTTAAAGGGACAGTCTAGGCCAAAACAAACTTTCATGATTCAGATAGAGCATGTCATTTTAAACAATTTTCCAATTTACTTTTATCAGCAATTTTGCTTTGTTCTCTTGGTATTCTTAGTTGAAAGCTTAACCTAGGAGGTTCATATGCTAATTTCTTAGACCTTGAAGCCCACCTCTTTTCAGATTGCATTTTAAGAGTTTTTCACCACTAGAGGGTGTTAGTTCACGTATTTCATAAAGATAACACTATGCTTGTGCACTTGAAGATATCTGGGAGCAGGCATTGATTGGCTAGACTGCAAGTCTGTCAAAAGAACTAAAAAAAGGGGCAGTTTGCAGAGGCTTAGATACAAGATAATCACAGAGGTTAAAAGTATATTATTATAACTGTGTTGGTTATGCAAAACTGGGGAATGGGTAATAAAGGGATTATCTATCTTTTAAAACAATAAAAATTCTGGTGTAGACTGTCTCTTTTAACTATAAATTAAACAACCATTACTATTTTATATAAATTAAAGAAACGAAAAATAAAAAAAAATTAACATTAATTTTTTTTTGTAATCTTAATTTAGTGTGTTGCGATGTGGGGGGCCGGCGGTTAGCGGTTAATAGTTTTATTATAGTGTTGGCGATGTGGGGGTCGGCGGTTTAGGGGTTACTAGATTTATTTAGTGTTTCCGATGTGGGGGGATGGTGGTTTAGGGGTTAATAGGTTTATTATAGTATTTGCAAAGCTGGAGGATGGCGGTTTAGGGGTTAATAGGTAGTTTATGGGTGTTAGTGTACAAGGGCGTTGCAAAGGTCAGAGTTTAATCTTGTTGATTATAGTTGTGTTCATCTGTGATTCCGAGTAGATAACCTAATAGCTTAGGATGAGTAGGGGATATATGTGTTCCCAATTGTAGGGAATGTCCAGATGATCAAAAGTGTAGTCAAGATGGTTAAAGTGTTAATGTGTATAAGTATATAACACCAAGCCATGTACTGTCTCGTGAGATGGGTGGGTATGAATCTGGGATATGAAGGGATTTCGGGTCAAGTGTGTCATGTGAGTATTTGCTTTGTGTCCACAAAACATTTTGAATAACCATTAAAGTCTCCTGTCTAGAAGCTTAGGGTAGGTCTCATCAATACCATTACTGTTGTGACTAGCCTTTGATGTATATACCAATACATCAAGCTGCTGAAGTTGAATGTGTACTACACATATTAGAAATTACAATATCAGTACCAAAGTCATCTGATTGTAGTGCTATAATGAGACCTTTATTGTGTAGAATAATCTTGAGCTTGATCCTGACATTTCATGTTCTAAGAGACCCTTAAAGATTCCCTAAGTAAAAACTGAGATAGGGTACCGGTTATAGTATTCCAACAGTTACGAACACAAATATCAATACATTAGGCTGCTGAACCTGTATGGGAATTACAAAAGTGAGAAACCATTCTAATGGTACCAATGTAATTTATACCAAATATAATGCTAGAACTTGTGTTTCGTAAATAAATTTAACCTTGATTTTAGCAATCTTAATAAAGCAGCAGTACACGCCCTGAAGGCCCAGTGCTGTAGCCCTAAACCCAAAGGGGGTTCAGGCAAGTGTTAATATGGGCAGTGTTAAAGGATTATACCTGATGCAAGGAGAGGGCCACCGCAAAGGTTATGTAGGTAAAAGCAGACTTTATTGTAAGTCTATACAAGGTACATTTAAGCTCAGGAGGGAGCTAGAAACAAACAAAACGTACAATGCGTTTCTTGCCCGTAGGAACTTCGTCAGGGACTAAGCATAGTGATTCAAATGGATCTTAAAAAGGCACTTCCCACTACGTGAGACCAGTAAATCCTGGTGTAAAGGTGTATTTGCTTCTCAACGTTACAATCACAAAATTTCGCTTCAAATAACTTTATCACGTTTACATAAGCTTAACTATAAGGAGCATTCCATGTTTGCAATGTATATATATCTTGTATCAAACAGACCTTAATGTAAGACTATGTTACATATATAGAGAAAATTGTTCAGATGAAAACAAAGTTAGTGCCTTTAATAAACATAATCTAAAATATTAAAAATATTAAAAAAGTTTCTAGAGGCTTTGAATCTCAGCTAAATAATTTATAATACATGATGTTGTATTAGTTGTAATACTTAAAGAGAAAAGACAACAATGTAACATAATAATGGTAACAATGTAAATGTTATCAACCATAATTTCCTATTCATCACTAAATCTAATAGATATCATGAATACAATAAAATCAAAGCTACACTAGTAGATAAAGCAAATTTGACTATATAATACAACTCTATCCAATTAAATGTAAAGCCAACTGTTACCATTAAAATTATTGTCATTTTAAGTTTGTTGTTCTTAGTGTTAGTATTAATGTGTGATTATTCATTTAATATATTTTATTTTATCAGATGTTCACCTTGTATGTGCAATGCTGTCAAAATAGTTTCAAAATAAAACCAATGTGAAATGTAAAAGTGCTGGTGTGGACAAATATAAAACCATGTAACTCAATATTAGACCTGATTAGTGTTTAAATGTGAACGTATAGTTACTAATGCGTATGAAGCAATGTGTCACTTATCAATGTATTAAAGTGTAACATTATGTGTACCTGCTGGTATATCTGGAGTGGCCAACTTACTTGTGGAATGTTGCCAGTGAAATTGTGATTGAAAACTAATTTACTAAGTGAACCTAAAATGTGAACATGTGTATAAACGAAAAACAAACATCTATAAATCTGTACACAACAAACAAAGAAATACAAAAAAAAAAGAAAGGAAGAGAGAAGGAATTTCATATGAGGGACCATGTTGATATATAGAATATGCCAAATCTATAATTGTGTTTATCCCTTGGGGATTACCTTTTGGTTGAGTGAAAATTCAGATGGTCTTTATTTCATATTGTAGGCCACTCCTTTATCTAATCTACAAAATATCTCAAATCTGTAATCTTATTCATCCCTTGGGGATTCCCTGTAGAGAGAGTGAAGATCCAGAAGGCCTCTTTTCTGTTGAGGATCGCTACTCTGTCTCCCCCTTTTATGCTGTTCTGAACTGTATCTATGCCTTGAAACCCAAACATTGTAATGAGATTACTATCATTGATGGGCAAATTTAGGGAAACAAAGTGAGAAACAAAATGTTTTGCAACTGGGGTTCTGGGAGGATCTTGTTTGATAGAGAGTAAGTGCTCCCTGATTCGGTCCTTCAATAATCTGGTTGTTCTGCCTACATATTGTTTATGACATATGTTACATGTAATAAGGTAGACCACAAAGTTTGAATTGCATGTTAATCTATATCTAATCTCAAAGACTTTTCTCGATGTGGTGGATCTAAATTGTGCGCCCGGGATGAAATGGTCACAACTTTTACATGGATTTCTACTAAACCTATAAAAACCTGCTGTCGGTTGAAGCCAAGAGCATATATCTCTTTTAGAGAAATTCCTGGAAAGTTGATTGCAAATAGTTTTGGCTTTCTTGCTTACATATCGAATCCCTTATTTTGTCAAAGTTTGATGTAGTAATGTATCTCTTTCTAGGACTGGCATATATTTGCGTATGATGTTACTAATGAGGTTGAATTGTTTACTGTAATGTATGACAAAAGTAACCGGTGATTCACGTATTATGGCTTTCTTAGGTACATCCATTAAAAGATCCTTCCTGTTCATTTTTTCAACCTCTCTACTTGCATTTTGAAGGGAAGTTCTATCATATCCTCTTGTAAAGAGGCGTTTAGATAGGGAATTTGCTTGTTCTTTATATGTATCTATGTTACTGCAATTAATATGGGCCGTGCCCTATTGGATATATTGGGTGTTCCTAACTCATATGGGTATTTTACTGGTAAAGGGACATAAATTGGAATACTCATAATAATTGTGTTCATATGGGGTTTGTATCATGGGTCTCCAAGTTCTCCTTATCAAATGGGACCTAACAAGGAGTGTTTTAAGTGAAGAGCACTTATTTTGACACTTTAGGGAGTTACACTAAACATAAAGCATAGGTGAGCAATGTCCAACAACCTGTATATAACGGGGAAGCAAAAGTGGTTAAATATACATAGTCTCAAATGCTTATTGTTAGGGAATCTTCTTTGCTCCCCAAACCTCTTTTAAGGGTCAAGCAAAAGAGTCCTTATTAAATAATGTGAGCTATAATATATAGTTCAACTAGGTATAGTCCAGGTCTTGTCTTCTCCGTTGGGTTTTGGGTTCCCAACTGTGAGCTCCAGCTCGCAACGGACTTCCAGCTGTGTGAAGTATCCCAGGTGTATTTGAGTTTATGGTTGGCCAATCTTGAGATTGTAGGTTCCAAGACTGTATCAGCTTTAGTCCCCAAGGAATGTCGGAGATAGCAAAAGGGTGTTCATCTTTGGAAATTAATAGCTTTAGGGTAAGCCCCACCTGTATTGAATATTGTGTTGTCTCAGTATTCAGGTAATTTCACCAAAAGTCTGTTGCTGTTGTAGTGTTCGAGGTGCTAGGTCTGAGAATACTTTCAAGTTGTGAAACTTCTCAGGGAAGTCAATTCTTCTGAGGCTCGCTCTCTGTACCCTCTCTTTATACGTATAAAAATGTAGCCTGATCAGCACATCTCTGGGTTGTTCTGGAGGGAGACCTCTTGGCCTAGGAACCCTTTGTGCTCTATCTATTAAGTTTTCAGTCTCTGTGTGTGGAGGGGCCAAAGCCATGAAGAATTCTGTAAGATATTTTTCAAGATCTGAGTTCATTACCTCCTCCGATATGCCTTTAATTCTTAGATTGTTATGGCATGACCTAGTTTCAAGGTCCGCCATTTTATCTTTAAGGTCAGAAAGTTGCACCACCAAGTTATGAGCGTAGTTTAAAATATGTGACTGATCGACCACCACATCTTCTTGCTTACGCTGTAGGGGCATGGTGAGAGTCCAAAAGAGATTTTAATGACTTTAAAATATGACTTTAAAATAAAAGCTGGGGATACAGGTTCTGTTCCAGTGTTTGCAGATCATTAATTGCAGATTCAGTTAACAGTGTATTTTCAGGACTAGAAAGTGAGGATGTACCATCTTCAGGAGTAAAAAGTGAGGCATTGGTAAAAGTATTAAAATGATCTATGACAGTGCGTTTCACTAAGTTGGCCGCTTTATTCTTTTTCCTTTGAGATTGGGACATGATGACTTATAAAACACCACGACAATGTGTATGCTGGAAGTACACCCAGTTAGATCTTTGGTATAGATATATAAGAGCTCTTATTTATATCCCCCCTCACTGCTGCTGTGGGGTTCCAACATGGAAAACTTTGATGCTTTAGTGCGAGTGAGAAATTTGTATCACTGGGCCAGCAATACATACAAGAAAAATTAGGGTAGAAATCTAAGGTAAGCCAGACGCAAATGTGTAACGGCCAGATTACAAGTTTTGCATTATGAGCGGTGCGGTGCTAACGTGCAGTTTATTGTCACCGCTCACTTACCTGCAGCGCTGGTATTACAGGTTTCTTCTGTTATGTGTGATCAGTCCACGGGTCATCATTACTTCTGGGATATAACTCCTCCCCAACAGGAAATGCAAGAGGATTCACCCAGCAGAGCTGCATATAGCTCCTCCCCTCTACGTCACTCCCAGTCATTCTCTTGCACCCAACAACTAGATAGGATGTGTGAGAGGACTATGGTGATTATACTTAGTTTTTATAACTTCAATCAAAAGTTTGTTATTTTACAATAGCACCGGAGCGTGTTATTGCCTCTCTGGCAGAGTTTGAAGAAGAATCTACCAGAGTTTTTACTATGATTTTAACCGGAGTAGTTAAGATCATATTGCTGTTTCTCGGCCATCTGAGGGAGGTAAAAGCTTCAGATCAGGGGACAGCGGGCAGATGAATCTGCATTGAGGTATGTAGCAGTTTTTATTTTCTGAATGGAATTGATGAGAAAATCCTGCCATACCGTTATAATGACATGTATGTATACTCTACACTTCAGTATTCTGGGGATGGTATTTCACCGGAATTACTCTGTTAAAAGTACATTAAACCTTTTAATAGGTATTTATTATGTTAAACGTTTTTGCTGGAATGTAGAATCGTTTGCATTTTCTGAGGTACTGAGTGAATAAATATTTGGGCATTATTTTTCCACTTGGCAGTTGCTTGTTTTAATTGTGACAGTTTCGTTTCTCTCTCACTGCTGTGTGTGAGGGGGAGGGGCCGTTTTTGGCGCTCTTTGCTACGCATCAAAAAATTCCAGTCAGTTACTCTTGTATTTCCTGCATGATCCGGTTCATCTCTAACAGAACTCAGGGGTCTTCAAACTTCTTTGGAGGGAGGTAGATTCTCTCAGCAGAGCTGTGAGACTTATATATTGACTGTGATTAAAAACGTTGCTCTGTAATTTTTATGTTTCAAATTTAATTATTGTTACTTTACTAATGGGAACAAACCTTTGCTAAAAGTTGTGTTGTTTTTAAGGATTGATGCTATAACTGTCTTTCAGTTCATTATTTCAACTGTCATTTAATCGTTTAGTGCTTCTTTGAGGCACAGTACGTTTTTGTTAAATAAGATTGTAACCAAGTTGCAAGTTTATTGCTAGTGTGTTAAACATGTCTGATTCAGAGGAAGATATCTGTGTCATTTGTTCCAATGCCAAGGTGGAGCCCAATAGAAATTTATGTACTAACTGTATTGATGCTACTTTAAATAAAAGCCAATCTGTACAAATTGAACAAATTTCACCAAACAGCGAGGGGAGAGTTATGCCGACTAACTCGCCTCACGTGTCAGTACCTGCATCTCCCGCCCGGGAGGTGCGTGATATTATGGCGCCTAGTACATCTGGGCGGCCATTACAGATAACATTACAAGATATGGCTACTGTTATGACTGAAGTTTTGGCTAAATTACCAGAACTAAGAGGCAAGCGTGATCACTCTGGGGTGAGAACAGAGTGCGCTGATAATACTAGGGCCATGTCTGATACTGCGTCACAGCTTGCAGAACATGAGGACGGAGAGCTTCATTCTGTGGGTGATGGTTCTGATCCAAACAGATTGGATTCAGATATTTCAAATTTTAAATTTAAATTGGAGAACCTCCGTGTATTACTAGGGGAGGTTTTAGCGGCTCTTAATGATTGTAACACTGTTGCAATACCAGAAAAATTGTGTAGGTTGGATAAATACTTTGCGGTACCGGCGAGTACTGACGTTTTTCCTATACCTAAGAGACTAACTGAAATTGTTACTAAGGAGTGGGATAGACCCGGTGTGCCGTTCTCACCCCCTCCAATATTTAGAAAGATGTTTCCAATAGACGCCACCACACGGGACTTATGGCAAACGGTCCCTAAGGTGGAGGGAGCAGTTTCTACTTTAGCTAAGCGTACCACTATCCCGGTGGAGGATAGCTGTGCTTTTTCAGATCCAATGGATAAAAAATTAGAGGGTTACCTTAAGAAAATGTTTGTTCAACAAGGTTTTATATTGCAACCCCTTGCATGCATCGCGCCGATTACGGCTGCGGCAGCATTTTGGATTGAGTCTCTGGAAGAGAACCTTAGTTCAGCTACGCTGGACGACATTACGGACAGGCTTAGAGTCCTTAAACTAGCTAATTCATTCATTTCGGAGGCCGTAGTACATTTAACCAAACTTACGGCTAAGAACTCAGGATTCGCCATTCAGGCACGTAGGGCGCTGTGGCTAAAATCCTGGTCAGCTGATGTAACTTCTAAGTCCAAATTACTTAATATACCTTTCAAGGGGCAAACTTTATTTGGGCCCGGTTTGAAAGAAATTATCGCTGACATTACAGGAGGTAAGGGCCACGCCCTGCCTCAAGACAAAGCCAAAGCTAAGGCTAGACAGTCTAATTTTCGTCCCTTTCGGAATTTCAAAGCAGGAGCAGCATCAACTTCCACTGTACCAAAACAGGAAGGAGCTGTTGCTCGTTACAGACAAGGCTGGAAACCTAACCAGTCCTGGAACAAGGGCAAGCAGGCCAGGAAACCTGCTGCTGCCCCAAAGACAGCATGAACCGAGGGCCCCCGATCCGGGACCGGATCTAGTGGGGGGCAGACTCTCTCTCTTCGCCCAGGCTTGGGCAAGAGATGTTCAGGATCCCTGGGCGCTAGAGATCATATCTCAGGGATACCTTCTAGACTTCAAATTCTCTCCCCCAAGAGGGAGATTTCATCTGTCAAGGTTGTCAACAAATAGAAGAACACAGAGGCGCCACAATGGCCCAGTACCACCAAAACAGATAGATAAGTGTACAGAAGGCACTATATATACTCACAAACATGGAGCACCCAGATGGTGCTAATGGAGCAGGCTGAAACTTCACAGTAGTCCAGCTCACTGATAGGCCTCCAAATAGATCCAGTCGGTGTTCCTTGAAGGCTTAGGCCTTAGATCCTATGCCTAGAAAAGGGAGAGGCAAACCAACATGGCCTAGTATTGTTTGAGCCCAGGGAGAATAAAACCCTAATGGGTATACTCACAGGAGATAAAGCACCTCCAGGTGCAGTAACAGCAAGCTGGAACCACAAGTCGCCCAGTAGACAAACCACAGCAAGTAGTCCTCGACTTCCAGTAGTATGACGTTTTATGGGAGAGGGCTACATATAACCCCACAACAGGTTATTGGGTCAAAATACCACACAAGCAAGTGTATAAAAAAGTAAAAATCTTTAATAACACAGCGACGCGTTTCTCAGCCGCCTACGGGCTGTTTCATCAGGCTATAATAAAACATTAAAATATACACTTGCTATATACCATATTGAAAAACCTAAAAAATTATCTAATTGGACAGTCAATTGAAGTTTCAGCCAATGTGTGATCATTCTCAATCAGTAACTATGGCAGCAATTTAGTTAGTATTCGGGTGGATAGGTATAGCCAGGTGTGCACCTAATTAGCAACCTGACACACCCCCTAGCTTCCAGCCCCTGTTACTAATTGTTACCATAGTAACCACATAACAGTACATACACATTAAAAGTTTGTCTAATACACATGACACATCTACATTTGATTAGCACAAAGGAATATTAACAAGTACCCAAAAGTTCATTTGATACCCATCTCAAGAATAGTACTTGTGAGAGGGTAATGTGTAACTGGACACCCTAAAAAATAGTCTGGAGCACGTATATGGTCTATATGTGCCTTACCAGCATAATATTGATAGTATCACTAGCCCCATATGAGAACCTTTGTTGGATTCAAAATGTGAAAGAATGTTAAATCTGTGTATAGGAATAGTGATCATCGTATAGTGAGTAGTGTGTAAACACAGAGCTTTCGTTATGAAATTCTACGTATCTTAGCATGAATGCTTTCTTAACATGAATACCTTCTTAAAATTGGTAGATCTTGTAAATGTACTTATTTCCATAACGATCTTTTGTGCTGCAAGACATCTGTTTGCCCGATTGCTAAATCCTACTTGATATTTGTAGATGACCCGAGACGCCTTCAGTTGCGTCTCACACTCTCACTGTGTCATGTGACAGTGTTTAGGAATTACGGAGCTTCCTCCAATCGTTCTGGTTACTCTAAAAGGAGTGTGCACCCACTCCAATGAAAATGCATGTTAAGGGAGGGATTATCATCTGATCAGATCCTATTCCTTTTAAACTGACATGCGTGTTAACCCCAGAGATGGGAACGCAAATGAGAAATCTCTTCAGCCCACTCCTACGGCACACCTCCCATTTGCTCTGCTCCTATTGGTCAGTGGGCATGTACGGCGTGCTTACCTGCCCTAGAGAGCCTTTGCAGTAAGCAAAGACATTGAAGGTCCTGACCTCAATAAAGTGCCCATATCGTGTTGGACCCACAAAGGAAAAAGTGTCTTGTTACTAGATATAAAATATTAAATAAAGTGAAAAAAGAAAAAAGAAAAGATAGATTGCTAATGGGATCCTAACAGTGGCGATCCCACTGTAATCGTATAATAGTGATAGTGATTGCTTAGAAGGAAGTGATTATAAAACTTTATGTTTTGTGTATTTCTTAGTGAGAGAGTGTTATAATGTAGTGTATAAAATACTAATGTGTCGACCATATGCTAGTGACCCAGTAGTATGTGACCAGTGTGGTTCAGTTATCCTTACAATCGAAAATCTTGGACATTCTGTGGCCTCTAAGCTAATCTTTTTATCTATATATACATATATAAACCCTAACCAAATAAGTTGGGATTAATGAACTGTGATAATCTGATATTGTAGGTAGTGCAGTGCCAGTGAGTGACATATTTATTGGTAAAGATTAGATAATGCCTCAGGTGATACCTATAGTAAATTCACTATAAACTATTAATGGAGGCCTTAGTGTCTAATACTTATAATAAGTGAGTATAGGTGGTGTGTCGTTATAACTAACATTGTGCCTAAAAAATATTAAACGAGAAAACAAATAGATTAAATGACTGGTGGTAAGACCTTATAAGGTGCTTGTAGTGATCTAACTATATCAATACAATAAAATATGTTTGAGATTTAAGAATTAACTAGCATATATGTACAGAGAATTGACAATTTGTGAGTCCATATTTATCTAGCCTTGAATGATGGCAGTTGTTGCATTACCAAGCATACAACATACTGGTAGCTATAGAAACAGATCTCACAACCCATCATTAGAGGAGAATACTTGTGGAACAGGAGCACCATAGCTTGTTCAGTTATCAAAATGCCGCCATATCAAGGTTCTCATTGAGACCATCTGGCTGTAAAGTTTGTAGTTTTTTGATCCAGAAGGTCTCTCTTTTTCTGAGAGTAAGGAAGGAGTTAGGGAATGATCTAGAAATCGCCTCAATAGGTACAATGCTCATAGGGTTCTTTTGTTTTTTATGATAAATTAAACAATGTCTAGATACACTATGAGACTTGGAATGCTTTTTGATGTTATAGGCATGTTCCCCCCATCTTTTTTTGATTTTGCGACAGGTACGTCCAACATATTGGACCCCACATTTGCAATTCAGGAGGTATATGACGAAAGATGTTTCACATGTCAAAAATCCTTTAATATTAAATGACTCCCCAGTGGTATGTGATGTGAAAGTAGTAGCCTTGTGGGATATGAAGCTACACATCCCACACCGTTTCCTACAACATTTGGATATTCTGTTTTTGGGAATAACAGAACTTCCGGGGATTACATCACCCCATGGGTTGGTAAGCCCACCGTTAGTGGAGGTGTGCTT
This sequence comes from Bombina bombina, assembly GCF_027579735.1. Taxonomy (NCBI): domain Eukaryota; kingdom Metazoa; phylum Chordata; class Amphibia; order Anura; family Bombinatoridae; genus Bombina; species Bombina bombina. The sequence goes on from NC_069507.1 coordinate 119,355,328, forward strand.
GTCCCTAACCACCTTGCTGGGAGCTAGCACATTTTTAAGAGTAGGTGCTCTCCTAAACACCACTTTTGGCTTGATTCCTATAATTTTCTTAAGCGTGGGGTCGTTTCTTAGAACTGACCAATGTTTGTTCAGAATTTTAGTGATCTGGTGATGATTAGAGTTATATTTAGTGATGAATAAAGGCGGATTGCATTCTTTGAATGCTTCTTGATGTATATGTTTCTTAATAAAATAACCTGACCTATCCTCATTCCTCACCCTGAGAGTTTCACGATTTATTAGGTCCTGTGGATAACCTTTCTCAAGAAACCTTTCGCCAATTATTGTGGCTTGTGAATCATAATCCTCCAAAGTGGAACAATTTCTTCTGATTCTCCTAAATTGTCCATATGGGACATTGTTCTTCCAGCACTTATAGTGATTGCTCTCATAATGGAGAAAGCTGTTGCAATCAACCGTTTTGAAGAAAGTTCTTGAGGAGACCTTACCATCTGGTGTCTTCCCCAGAACAAGATCTAAAAATTCAATTTCTTCTTTTTTTATATTATGGGTAAAAGAAATCCCAAAAGTATTATTGTTCAAATGATCTATAAATCCCCTAATGTCCTCTTCTGACCCTTTGAAAATGAATAGCAGATCATCAATATAACGGCCATAGAACACCAGGTTCGCTCCATAGTGGGTGTCATAAATGTAAGCTTGTTCAAAGCAACCCATAAATAGGTTTGCGAAGCTAGGAGCGAACCTGGTGCCCATGGCCGTCCCCTTGATTTGGAGATAATATCTACTTTGATATAAAAAGTAGTTGTGCTTGAGAATGAAGTTGATCAGTTGAATAATAAAGTCTATTTGTTGTACAGGCATGTACATATCTTGTTCCAAAAAGGACCTCACTGCTCTAGTACCTATTTCATGTTCGATGTTTGAGTAGAGGGCTCCTACGTCACAGGTTACCCACCAACAGTGTTCATTAAGGCTGACTTCTTCTAATTTGATCAATAGATCAGTGGAATCCCTAATATAGGAAGGAAGAGTAATCACAAATTTTTGCAAAAATTGATCTATATAGGCTGATAGTGAGTCAGTGAGGCTCCCTATGCCTGCAATTATAGGCCTGCCTTGAGGTTTTACAGGGTCCTTGTGGACTTTGGGCAGGTGATAGTAGAAAGCAGTGCAGGGATATTTAGGGAGACAATAGTCTCTCTCATTTATGGACATGATACCCATGTTGACACCCTTCTGTAGAATGTTATTTAATTGTTCAAAAAAGCTGGGGGTAGGGTCACCACAGAGGATATTATAATATTCTTTGTTATTTAATATTCGATTGGCCTCCAGTAGGTAGTCTTGCATATCTTGTAAGACTATGCCGCCCCCCTTGTCCGCCTGTCTAATCACCAGGTCGGATCTGTTCATTAGCCTGGCGAGAGCTTTTCTTTCATTTGGATTCAGATTATTTTTATACCTTAACTTTTTTTGTTTTTTTGCCAATTTGTCTAGGTCTTCCAACACCAGGTTTGCAAATATTTCAATATGATTACCATTGTTCTTAGGTGGAATGAAGGTAGATTTGGGCCTAAGATTAGTATGAATATACTCATCAAATAGATCCTCCATAAGTGTATGGGGTTCGTAGGTAATCAAACCTTCATTAAGATGGGAGTCCATTAGGTCTGTTGTGATGGGCCTGAGATTATCATTCTTGATTTTTTTGTCTGCAAAATATTTCTGCAAAGCTAATTTCCTGATATAACTATTGACATCAACAAAGACTTCATAGACCTTAAATTGATTAGAAGGGCTAAAAGACAGACCCCTTCCCAAGACTCTGATTTCGTCTTCTGTGAGAACATGTGATGATAAGTTAAAAATACCTTTTTTGAGCCTTTCTAGTTTCTCCTTTTTGCGGGCGATGGATTTGCCTCTTGTTCCTCGTTTCCGAATGGTCTTTTTAGTCTTTGTGAAAGGGGTGGTCCCAAAGGCCCTTGCCAGACTGGGGGGTCCCTCGGATAATGATCCACCCCTAAAAAAGATACTTGTGAATTGGTGTTAGTACCACTGGTATTATTAACATCACCCATATTCTGCAATGCCTGGTATCTGTTAGGATGTTCATAATTGTGTTGTACTCTTTGATCGGTATCATGAGGCTCTATATTAGAATTGGGGCCTCTTTTGTCAAAGTGCATAGTAGGCATGGAAGTGTTGTGATTGGTAGTGCCATTGTGTGTATTATTAATCCTATTGTAAGGGTGATAAGTGGAAGAATTGGACTCTCTATTTCTATGATTAAACTGTTCACCAGACTCACTATTCCTATCCTTAAACTGTTCATTATATGAGCTGGTGCGATGATATGAGGATGATTGAGGTGTATGAGGCCTATTGGAAAAGTGAGGTTTGGCAGGGATATGTTCCCTATTCCTATAGTATGGTTGGTGATGGGATTGATTGCTATAGCTATGATTGTTAGTGTGTGGTGAGAAATTAGATGCTGAGTTCATTCTATGGTCAGTTTGTGGTCCCCCGCCATGTGAATAATAATGAGGAGCAAACCGGTTCTTATAGGCTACTGTTTGCCAGCCCCCACTAGAATTGGATCTGTTGGAACTTGTAGTATTGGTATTGACATTGGACCTGGACGTTCTATTGTTCCGATTATAAGTATATACTTCCCCTTTAGAATAGTCCTCATTATCCCTCTCCATTTTTTTGTTTTTGTTAGAAATAATTAGATGTTGATATTCATCGGCTTTATCATATGTTTCCTTTCTCAGGTTCTCATATAGGGGAGATGATTTATATATATCAATATCTTTTTGTAGTTGATCAATCTCAGACCCCACTTCATCAACAAGTGTTTGTCTGTGCTTGATCAAAATATCAATTAATGTCATGGAGCAAGTGTTAAGAGCATTTTCCCAATCCTTAAGTACCTCTTCATTGTTTTTAAATGAACAGTTTTTGAACATCCTAAGTCCCCTAGGTATTTGATTTTTGTTTTTATATTTCTTAAGGGTATCCAAATCCCACCAATGTCTATGTTCCGTTTTCAAAAGGGTTTCAAGTTTGTTAAAGGAAGATTGCAGAGACATTGGAGGGTTGGATGGGTCAATACCAGTAAGTTCTGAGGTAGCCCTCCTGTTGGCTCGCTCAGATGAGGATAACATATTGGGATGTACAACTCTAATAGTGACCAACTAAGATATAAAATATAAAATATAAAATATATAAATGAGATGTGAAGGATGCAGCAACCCCTAATGTTGACCTATAACAAACTATAATGTAGGGAGTGGTATACACAACTGCACACCACACCCTTTAGGGTGCGCCTCCCAATTACCAGAGATAAAAATAAAAATAAAAATAAAAATAAAACCTAGACAGATAACAATGTACTAAAATATTAAGCACTGAATACAAACAGTTGCACAGGATAGAACACCAGAACAGTGAACTATACAGTAGGTATAGGTATGTTAATGTCCATTCATCCAACAAGTCCCACTATATGGAGGCAGCACTCTGTCAAAGGATGGTCGTCCTGATGGTTAGAAACTGCAAATAGAAGAACACAGAGGCGCCACAATGGCCCAGTACCACCAAAACAGATAGATAAGTGTACAGAAGGCACTATATATACTCACAAACATGGAGCACCCAGATGGTGCTAATGGAGCAGGCTGAAACTTCACAGTAGTCCAGCTCACTGATAGGCCTCCAAATAGATCCAGTCGGTGTTCCTTGAAGGCTTAGGCCTTAGATCCTATGCCTAGAAAAGGGAGAGGCAAACCAACATGGCCTAGTATTGTTTGAGCCCAGGGAGAATAAAACCCTAATGGGTATACTCACAGGAGATAAAGCACCTCCAGGTGCAGTAACAGCAAGCTGGAACCACAAGTCGCCCAGTAGACAAACCACAGCAAGTAGTCCTCGACTTCCAGTAGTATGACGTTTTATGGGAGAGGGCTACATATAACCCCACAACAGGTTATTGGGTCAAAATACCACACAAGCAAGTGTATAAAAAAGTAAAAATCTTTAATAACACAGCGACGCGTTTCTCAGCCGCCTACGGGCTGTTTCATCAGGCTATAATAAAACATTAAAATATACACTTGCTATATACCATATTGAAAAACCTAAAAAATTATCTAATTGGACAGTCAATTGAAGTTTCAGCCAATGTGTGATCATTCTCAATCAGTAACTATGGCAGCAATTTAGTTAGTATTCGGGTGGATAGGTATAGCCAGGTGTGCACCTAATTAGCAACCTGACACACCCCCTAGCTTCCAGCCCCTGTTACTAATTGTTACCATAGTAACCACATAACAGTACATACACATTAAAAGTTTGTCTAATACACATGACACATCTACATTTGATTAGCACAAAGGAATATTAACAAGTACCCAAAAGTTCATTTGATACCCATCTCAAGAATAGTACTTGTGAGAGGGTAATGTGTAACTGGACACCCTAAAAAATAGTCTGGAGCACGTATATGGTCTATATGTGCCTTACCAGCATAATATTGATAGTATCACTAGCCCCATATGAGAACCTTTGTTGGATTCAAAATGTGAAAGAATGTTAAATCTGTGTATAGGAATAGTGATCATCGTATAGTGAGTAGTGTGTAAACACAGAGCTTTCGTTATGAAATTCTACGTATCTTAGCATGAATGCTTTCTTAACATGAATACCTTCTTAAAATTGGTAGATCTTGTAAATGTACTTATTTCCATAACGATCTTTTGTGCTGCAAGACATCTGTTTGCCCGATTGCTAAATCCTACTTGATATTTGTAGATGACCCGAGACGCCTTCAGTTGCGTCTCACACTCTCACTGTGTCATGTGACAGTGTTTAGGAATTACGGAGCTTCCTCCAATCGTTCTGGTTACTCTAAAAGGAGTGTGCACCCACTCCAATGAAAATGCATGTTAAGGGAGGGATTATCATCTGATCAGATCCTATTCCTTTTAAACTGACATGCGTGTTAACCCCAGAGATGGGAACGCAAATGAGAAATCTCTTCAGCCCACTCCTACGGCACACCTCCCATTTGCTCTGCTCCTATTGGTCAGTGGGCATGTACGGCGTGCTTACCTGCCCTAGAGAGCCTTTGCAGTAAGCAAAGACATTGAAGGTCCTGACCTCAATAAAGTGCCCATATCGTGTTGGACCCACAAAGGAAAAAGTTGTCAACAAACCAGATAAAGAAAGAAGCGTTTCTACGCTGTGTACAAGATCTGTTATTAATGGGAGTGATCCATCCGGTTCCGCGGTCGGAACAAGGACAAGGGTTTTACTCAAACCTGTTTGTGGTTCCCAAAAAAGAGGGAACTTTCAGGCCAATCTTGGATTTAAAGATCCTAAACAAATTCCTAAGAGTTCCATCGTTCAAAATGGAAACTATTCGGACAATCTTACCCATGATCCAAAAGGGTCAGTACATGACCACAGTGGATTTAAAGGATGCTTATCTTCACATACCGATTCACAAAGATCATTACCGGTATCTAAGGTTTGCCTTCTTAGACAGGCATTACCAGTTTGTAGCTCTTCCATTCGGATTGGCTACGGCTCCAAGAATCTTCACAAAGGTTCTGGGTGCCCTTCTGGCGGTACTAAGACCGCGAGGAATTTCGGTAGCTCCGTACCTAGACGACATTCTGATACAAGCTTCAAGCTTTCAAACTGCCAAGTCTCATACAGAGTTAGTTCTGGCATTTCTAAGGTCGCATGGATGGAAAGTGAACGAAAAGAAGAGTTCTCTTTTTCCTCTCACAAGAGTTCCATTCTTGGGGACTCTTATAGATTCTGTAGAAATGAAGATTTATCTGACAGAAGACAGATTAACAAAGCTTCTAAATGCATGCCGTGTCCTTCATTCCATTCAACTCCCGTCAGTAGCTCAATGCATGGAGGTGATCGGCTTAATGGTAGCAGCAATGGACATAGTACCCTTTGCACGTCTACATCTCAGACCGCTGCAATTGTGCATGCTGAGTCAGTGGAATGGGGATTACTCAGACTTGTCCCCTACTCTGAATCTGGATCAAGAGACCAGAAACTCTCTTCTATGGTGGCTTTCTCGGCCACATCTGTCCAGGGGGATGCCATTCAGCAGGCCGGACTGGACAATTGTAACAACAGACGCCAGCCTACTAGGTTGGGGCGCTGTCTGGAATTCTCTGAAGGCTCAGGGACAATGGAATCAGGAGGAAAGTCTCCTGCCAATAAACATTCTGGAATTAAGAGCAGTTCTCCATGCCCTTCTGGCTTGGCCCCAGTTAAAAACTCGGGGGTTCATCAGGTTTCAGTCGGACAACATCACGACTGTAGCTTACATCAACCATCAAGGAGGGACAAGAAGCTCCCTAGCAATGATGGAAGTATCAAAGATAATTCGCTGGGCAGAGTCTCACTCTTGCCACCTGTCAGCAATCCACATCCCGGGAGTGGAGATAGATCTCATGGCGTCTCGCCAGAACGCCAAACTTCCTCGCTACGGGTCCAGATCCAGGGATCCGGGAGCGGTTCTGATAGATGCTTTGACAGCACCTTGGAACTTCGGGATGGCTTATGTGTTTCCACCCTTCCCGCTGCTTCCTCGATTGATTGCCAAAATCAAACAGGATAGAGCATCAGTGATTCTAATAGCGCCTGCATGGCCACGCAGGACTTGGTATGCAGATCTAGTGGACATGTCATCCTGTCCGCCTTGGTCTCTACCTCTAAGACAGGACCTTCTGATACAGGGTCCATTCAAACATCAAAATCTAACTTCTCTGAAGCTGACTGCTTGGAAATTGAACGCTTGATTTTATCAAAACGTGGTTTTTCTGAGTCGGTTATTGATACCCTGATACAGGCTAGGAAGCCTGTTACCAGAAGGATTTACCATAAGATATGGCGTAAATACCTATACTGGTGCGAATCCAAAGGTTACTCCTGGAGTAAGGTTAGGATTCCTAGGATATTGTCCTTTCTACAAGAAGGTTTAGAAAAGGGTTTATCGGCTAGCTCATTAAAGGGACAGATCTCAGCTCTGTCCATCTTGTTACACAGGCGTCTGTCAGAAAATCCAGACGTCCAGGCCTTTTGTCAGGCTTTAGCTAGGATCAAGCCTGTGTTTAAAACTGTTGCTCCGCCATGGAGTTTAAACTTAGTTCTTAACGTTTTACAGGGTGTTCCGTTTGAACCCCTTCATTCCATTGATATAAAATTGTTATCTTGGAAAGTTCTGTTTTTAATGGCTATTTCCTCGGCTCGAAGAGTCTCTGAGTTATCAGCCTTACATTGTGATTCTCCTTATCTGATTTTTCACTCAGACAAGGTAGTTCTGCGTACTAAACCTGGGTTCTTACCTAAGGTAGTCACTAACAGGAATATCAATCAAGAGATTGTTGTTCCATCCTTGTGTCCAAATCCTTCTTCAAAGAAGGAACGTCTTCTACACAATCTGGATGTAGTTCGTGCCCTCAAGTTCTACTTGCAGGCAACTAAGGATTTTCGACAAACGTCTTCCCTGTTTGTCGTGTACTCTGGTCAGAGGAGAGGTCATAAGGCTTCGGCTACCTCTCTCTCCTTCTGGCTTCGTAGCATAATTCGTTTAGCCTATGAGACTGCTGGACAGCAGCCTCCTGAAAGAATTACAGCTCATTCTACTAGAGCTGTGGCTTCCACTTGGGCCTTTAAGAATGAGGCCTCTGTTGAACAGATTTGCAAGGCTGCAACTTGGTCTTCGCTTCATACTTTTTCCAAATTTTACAAATTTGACACTTTTGCTTCTTCGGAGGCTATTTTTGGGAGAAAGGTTCTTCAGGCAGTGGTTCCTTCTGTATAATGAGCCTGCCTATCCCTCCCGTCATCCGTGTACTTTTGCTTTGGTATTGGTATCCCAGAAGTAATGATGACCCGTGGACTGATCACACATAACAGAAGAAAACATAATTTATGCTTACCTGATAAATTCCTTTCTTCTGTTGTGTGATCAGTCCACGGCCCGCCCTGTTTTAAGGCAGGTAAATATCTTTTAAATTATACTCCAGTCACCACTTCACCCTTGGTTTCTCCTTTCTCGTTGATTCTTGGTCGAATGACTGGGAGTGACGTAGAGGGGAGGAGCTATATGCAGCTCTGCTGGGTGAATCCTCTTGCATTTCCTGTTGGGGAGGAGTTATATCCCAGAAGTAATGATGACCCGTGGACTGATCACACAACAGAAGAAAGGAATTTATCAGGTAAGCATAAATTATGTTTTTCACAAACCCGCCGTTAAAAGACAAGAAGTGAGCGTAGAGCAAAATTGAGCTCCACACTGCACTCCAATACCAGCGCTGCTTAAGTGAGCGGTGAGCTGGTCGTACGTGCTCGTGCTCAGTTTCCCCCATAGACATCAATGGGGAGAAAAAGTCTAACACTTGCAAAAAAGCAGCGTAAATCTCAGTAGCGCAGCCCCATTGATTTCTATGGGGAAACTACATTTATGTTTACACCTAACACCCTAACATGAACCCCCAGTCTAAACACCCCTAATCTTACACTTATTAACCCCTAATCCGCCACCCCCAACATCGCCGGCACCTACATTATACTTATTAACCCCTAATCTGTCGCTCCGGACATCGCTGCCACCTACATTATACTTATTAACCCCTAATCTGCTGCCCCCAACATCGCCGACACCTACATTATATTTTTTAACCCCTAATCTCCCTCCCCCAATGTCGCTGCAACCTACCTACATTTATTAACCCCTAATCTGCAGCCCCCAATGTCACCGCCACTATTCTAAATTTATTAATCCCTAAACCTGTCTAACCCTAACCCTAACACCCCCTAACTTAAATATAATTTAAATAAATCTAAATACAAATTCCTATCATTCCCTAAATTATTCCTATTTAAAACTAAATACTTACCTATAAAATAAACCCTAAGCTAGCTACAATATAACTAATAGTTACATTGTAGCTAACTTGGGGTTTATTTTTATTTTACAGGCAAGTTTGTATTTATTTTAACTAGGTAGAATAGTTACTAAATAGTTATTAACTATTTAATAACTACCTAGCTAAAATAAGTACAAATTTACCTATAAAGTAACACCTAACACTACACTACAATTCCCTACATTAAATACAATTAAATAAATTAAATTAGCTAAATCACACAAAAAACCCACTAAATTACAGAAAATAAAAAACAAATTACAATATATTTAAACTAATTACACCTAATCTAAGGGCCCTATCAAAATAAAAAAAGCCCACCCAAAATAAAAAAAACCCTAGCCTAAACTAAACTACCAATAGCCCTTAAAGGGGCAGTCTACCATAGAATTGTTATTGTTTTAAAATATAGATAATCCCTTTATTACCCATTCCCCAGTTTTGCATAACCAACACAGTTATATTAATATACATTTTACCTCTGTGATTACCTTGTATCTAGGAACCTACTTCCAGACCCCTGATCACATGACTGTGACTGCTTATTATCTATTGTCTTAAATGTATCATTGTTTTGTGCTAAATCTTAAATAACCCCCTATGCCTGAACACAGTGTTTGCTATATGGCCCACATGTACCTTCTGTCTCTGTGTTGAAAAGAGATTTCAAAAGCATGTGAAAAGAGGCAGCCCTCAAAAGCAAGCGCCTAGATTTAGAGTTCTGCATTAGCCGTCAAAACCAGCGTTAAGGGGTCCTAACGCTGGTTTTTACCGCCCGCTGGTATTTAGAGTCAGTCAGGAAAGGGTCTAACGCTCACATTCCAGCCGCGACTTTTCCATACCGCAGATCCCCTTACGCCAATTGTATATCCTATCTTTTCAATGGGATCTTTCTAACGCTGGTATTTAGAGTCTTGGCTGAAGTGATCATTAGACCCTCTACCGACAAGACTCCAGCCGCAGAAAAAAGTCAGGAGTTAAGAGCTTTATGGGCTAACGCCGGTTCATAAAGCTCTTAACTACTATGCTCTAAAGTACACTAACACCCATAAACTACCTATGCACCCCTAAACCGAGGCTCCCCCACATCGCCGCCACTATAATTAAATTTTTTAACCCCTAATCTGCCGACCGCACACCACCGCCACCTACATTATCCCTATGTACCCCTAATCTGCTGCCCCTAACATCGCCGACACCTACATAATATTTATTAACCCCTAATCTGCCCCCCCCAACGTCGCTGCTATCTACCTACACTTATTAACCCCTAATCTCCTGACCGGACCTCGCCGCCACTATAATAAATGTATTAACCCCTAAACCGCCTCACTCCTGCCTCAAAAAACCTATAATAAATAGTATTAACCCCTTATCTGCCCTCCCTAACATTGCCAACACCTAACTTCACGTATTAACCCCTAATCTGCCGACCGGACCTCGCCGCTACTCTAATAAATGTATTAACCCCTAAAGCTAAGTCTAACCCTAACACCCCCCTAAGTTAAATATAATTTTATTCTAACGAAATAAAATAAATCTTATTAAAAAAATGAATCCTATTTAAAGCTAAATACTTACCTGTAAAATAAACCCTAATATAGCTACAATATAACTAATAATTACATTGTAGATATTTTAGTATTTATATTTATTTTACAGGCAACTTTGAATTTATTTTAACCAGGTACAATAGCTATTAAATAGCTAATAACTATTTAATAGCTACCTAGTTAAAATAATTACAAAATTACCTGTAAAATAAATCCTAACCTAAGTTACAATTAAACCTAACACTACACTATCAATAATTTAATTAAATAAACTACCTACAATTATCTACAATTAAATAAACTATACTAAATTACAAAAAAACAAACACTAAATTACAAAAAATAAAAAAAGATTACAAGAATTTTAAACTAATTACACCTACTCTAAGCCCCCTTTAAAAATAACAAAGCACACCAAAATAAAAAAATGCCCTACCCTATTCTAAAATAAAAAGTTAACAGCTCTTTTACCTTACCAGCCCTTAAAAGGGCCTTTTGCGGGGCATGCCCCAAAGAAATCAGCTCTTTTGCCTGAAAAAAAACCCATACAATCCCCCCCCAACATTACAACCCACCACCCACATACCCCTAATCTAACCCAAACCCCCCTTAAAAAAACCTAACACTAAGCCCCTGAAGATCTCCCTACCTTATCTTCACCACGCCGGGTATCACCGATCCGTCCAGAAGAGGGTCCGAAGTCTTCATCCTATCCGGCAAGAAGAGGTCCAGAAGAGGGTCCGAAGTCTTCATCCTATCCGGCAAGAAGAGGACATCTGGACCGGTGGACATCTTCATCCAGGCGGCGTCTTCTATCTTCATCCATCCAGTGCGGAGCGGGACCATCTTGAAGCAGCTGACGCGGATCCATCCTCTTCTTCCGGCGACTCCCGACGAATGAAGGTTCCTTTAAGTGATGTCATCCAAGATGGCATCCCTCGAATTCCGATTGGCTGATAGGATTCTATCAGCCAATCGGAATTAAGGTAGGAAAATTCTGATTGGTTGATTGAATCAGCCAATCAGATTCAAGTTCAATCGGATTGGCTGATCCAATCAGCCAATTAAATTGAGCTTGCATTCTATTGGCTGTTCCGATGACGTCACTTATAGGAACCTTAATTCGTCGGGTAGTCGTCGTTGAAGAAGGATGTTCCGCGCCGGAGGTCTTGAAGATGGAGCCGCTCCTCGTCGGATGGATGAAGATAGAAGATGCCGCTTGGATGAAGATGTCTGCCAGTCCGGATGTCCTCTTCTGCCCGGATAGGATGAAGTAATTTAGTGTTTTGTTTTTTTTGTAATTTAGTTTAGTTTATTTAATTGTATGTAATTATAGTTAATTAATTTAATTAATTTATTGATAGTGTAGTGTTAGGTTTAATTGTAACTTAGGTTAGGATTTATTTTACAGGTAATTTTGTAATTATTTTAACTAGGTAGCTATTAAATAGTAAATAACTATTTAATAGCTATTGTACCTAGTTAAAATAAATACAAAGTTGCCTGTAAAATAAATATAAATCCTAAAATAGCTACAATATAATTATTCGTTATATTGTAGCTATATTAGGGTTTATTTTACAGGTAAGTATTTAGCTTTAAATAGGAATACTTTATTTAATAAGAGTTAATTTATTTCATTAGAATTAAATTATATTTAACTTAGGGGGGTGTTAGGGTTAGGATTAGACTTAGCTTTAGGGGTTAATACATTTATTATCGTAGCGGCAGGGTCCGGTCGGCAGATTAGGGGTTAATAAGTGTAGGTAAGGTAGCGACGACGTTGGGGGGGGCAGATTAGGGGTTAATAAATATTATGTAGGTGTCGGCGATATTAGGGGCAGCAGATTGGAGTACATAGGTATAATGTAGGTTGTGGTGGTGTCCGGAGCGGCAGATTAGGGGTTAATAGTGTAATGCAGGGGTCAGTGATAGTGGGGGCGGCAGATTAGGGGTTAATAAGTGTAAGGTTAGGGGTGTTTAGACTTGAGGTACATGTTAGGGTGTTAGGTGCAGACTTAGAAAGTGTTTCCCCATAGGAAAACAATGGGGCTGCGTTAGGAGCTTAACGCTGCTTTTTTGCAGGTGTTAGGTTTTTTCTCTGCCCAAACTGCCCCATTGTTTCCTATGGGGGAATCGTGCACGAGCACGTTTTTCCAGCTAGGCGCTACCGTAAGCAACGCTGGTATTGAGAGTTGAAGTGGCGGTAAATATGCCTGTATGCTCCCTTTTTGGAGCCTAACGCAGCACTTCAGAGAACTCTAAATACCAGCATTGTTTAGAAGCAGCGCTAGAAAAAAAAACATGCGTAGCTAACGCACCCCTTTGGCCGCAAAACTCTAAATCTAGGTGTAAGTTTATTTTCATTTTTGAAAGAAAAAAAATTAAATCAAAAGCACAAGAATCAAACTGAAACAGCTGCCTGAAGAACTTTTCTACCAAAAACTGCTTCCGAAGAAGCAAATACATCAAAACGGTAGATTTTAGTAAATGTATGCAAAGAGGACCAAGTTGCCGCTTTGCAAATCTGATCAACTGAAGCTTCATTCTTAAAAGCCCACGAAGTGGAGACTGATCTAGTAGAATGAGCTGTAATTCTCTGAGGCGGGGCTTGACCCGACTCCAAATAAGCTTGATGAATCAAAAGTTTCAACCAAGAAGCCAAGGAAATAGCAGAAGCCTTCTGACATTTCCTAGGACAAGAAAATAAAACAAATAGATTGGAAGTCTTCCTGAAATCTTTAGTAGCTTCCACATAATATTTCAAAGCTCTTACCACATCCAAAGAATGTAAGGATCTTTCCAAAGAATTCTTAGGATTAGGACACAAGGAAGGGACAACAATTTCTCTACTAATGTTCTTAGAATTCACAACCTTAGGTAAAAATTGAAAAGAAGTCCGCAAAACTGCCTTATCCTGATGAAAAATCAGAAACAGAGACTCACAAGAAAGAGCAGATAACTCAGAAACTCTTCTAGCAGAAGAGATGGCTAAAAGGAACAACACTTTCCAAGAAAGTAGTTTAATGTCCAAAGAATGCATAGGTTCAAATGGAGGAGCCTGTAAAGCCTTCAGAACCAAATTAAGACTCCAAGGAGGAGAAATTGATTTAATAGCAGGCTTAATACGAACTAAAGTCTGTACAAAACAGTGTATATCAGGAAGTATAGCAATCTTTCTGTGAAATAAAACAGAAAGAGTGGAGATTTGTCCTTTCAAGGAACTTGCAGACAAACCCTTATCCAAACCATCCTGAAGAAACTGTAAAATTCTAGCGGCTAGATTTGGAGTTTTGTCGGTAACGACCCGTAAAACTAACGCCCGCGTTTTACTGGCCGCACCATAAAAATAACTCTGGTATCGAGAGTCCACATAAAGGCTGCGTTAGGCATTTTTAACGCAGCTTCAACTCTCGATACCAGCGTTGCTTACGGACGCGGCCAGCCTCAAAAACGTGCTCGTGCACGATTCTCCCATAGGAAACAATGGGGCTGTTTGAGCTGAAAAAAAACCTAACACCTGCAAAAAAGCCGCGTTCAGCTCCTAACGCAGCCCCATTGTTTGCTATGCGGTAACCCTTCCGACGTCTGCACCTAACACCCTAACATGTACCCCGAGTCTAAACACCCCTAACCTTACACTTACACTTATTAACCCCTAATCTGCCGCTGACCCCTGCATATTATTTTTAACCCCTAATCTGCTGCTCCGTAAACCGCCACTACTTACATTATCCTTATGTACCCCTAATCTGCTGCCCCTAACACCGCCGACCCCTATATTATATTTATTAACCCCTAATCTGCCCCCCACAACGTCGCCTCCACCTGCCTACACTTATTAACCCCTAATCTGCCGACCGGACCGCACCGCTATTATAATAAAGTTATTAACCCCTAATCCGCCTCACTAACCCTATCATAAATAGTATTAACCCCTAATCTGCCCTCCCTAACATCGCCGACACCTAACTTCAATTATTAACCCCTAATCTGCCGACCGAATCTCGCTGCTATTCTAATAAATGTATTAACCCCTAAAACTAAGTCTAACCCTAATACTAACACCCCCCTAAATTAAATATAATTTAAATCTAACGAAATTAATTAACTCTTATTAAATAAATTATTCCTATTTAAAGATAAATACTTACCTGTAAAATAAATCCTAATATAGCTACAATATAAATTATAATTATATTATAGCTATTTTAGGATTTATATTTATTTTACAGGTAACTTTGTATTTATTTTAACCAGGTACAATAGCTATTAAATAGTTATGAACTATTTAATAGCTAAAATAGTTAAAATAATTACAAATTTACCTGTAAAAGAAATCCTAACCTAAGTTACAAATAAACCTAACACTAGACTATCAATAAATTAATTAAATAAACTACCTACAATTAACCTAACACTACACTATCAATAAATTAATTAAATACAATTGCTACAAATAAATACAATTAAATAAACTAGCTAAAGTACAAAAAATAAAAAAGAACTAAGTTACAAAAAATAAAAAAATATTTACAAACATAAGAAAAATATTACAACAATTTTAAACTAATTACACCTACTCTAAGCCCCCTAATAAAATAACAAAGACCCCCCAAAATAAAAAAAAATGCCCTACCCTATTCTAAATTACTACAGTTCAAAGCTCTTTTACCTTACCAGCCCTGAACAGGGCCCTTTGCGGGGCATGCCCCAAAGAATTCAGCTCTTTTGCCTGTAAAAAAAAACATACAATACCCCCCCCAACATTACAACCCACTACCCACATACCCCTAATCTAACCCAAACCCCCCTTAAATAAACCTAACACTAAGCCCCTGAAGATCTTCCTACCTTATCTTCACCCTGCCAGGTTCACCGATCCGTCCTGAAGAGCTCCTCCGATGTCCTGATCCAAGCCCAAGCGGGGGGCTGAAGAGGTCCATGATCCGGCTGAAGTCTTCATCCAAGCGGGAGCTGAAGAGGCCCATGATCCGGATGAAGTCTTCATCCAAGCGGGAGCTGAAGAGGTCCATGATCCGGATGAAGTCTTCTATCAACGGCATCTTCAATCTTCTTTCTTCCGGATCCATCTTGCAGACCTCCGACGCGGAACATCCTCTTCTCCCGACGCCTACTAGCCGAATGACGGTTCCTTTAAGGGACGTCATCCAAGATGGCGTCCCTCGAATTCCGATTGGCTGATAGGATTCTATCAGCCAATCGGAATTAAGGTAGGAATATTCTGATTGGCTGATGGAATCAGCCAATCAGAATCAAGTTCAATCCGATTGGCTGATCCAATCAGCCAATCAGATTGAGCTCGCATTCTATTGGCTGTTCCGATCAGCCAATAGAATGCAAGCTCAATCTGATTGGCTGATTGGATCAGCCAATCGGATTGAACTTGATTCTGATTGGCTGATTCCATCAGCCAATCAGAATATTCCTACCTTAATTCCGATTGGCTGATAGAATCCTATCAGCCAATCGGAAATCGAGGGACGCCATCTTGGATGACGTCCTTTAAAGGAACCGGCATTCTGCAGTTGGACGTCGCCGGAAGAAGATGGGTCCGCGGTGGAGGTCTTCAGGATGGAGCCGGTCGTCATCGGATGAAGATAGAAGATGCCGCTTGGATCAAGATGGTTGCCGGTCCGGATCGCCTCTTCTTCCCGGATAGGATGAAGACTTTGGAGCCTCTTCTGGACCTCTTCAGGCACCGGATGATGGATCGCCAACCCCCGCTTGGGTTGGATGAAGATTTTGGAGCCAGGACGGATCGGTGATACCTGGTGAGGTGAAGACAAGGTAGGATGATCTTCAGGGGCTTAGTGTTAGGTTTATTTAAGGGGGGTTTGGGTTAGATTAGGGGTATGTGGGTGGTGGGTTGTAATGTTGGGGGGGGGGTATTGTATGTTTTTTTTTTACAGGCAAAAGAGCTGAACTTCTTGGGGCATGCCCCGCAAAGGGCCCTGTTCAGGGCTGGTAAGGTAAAAGAGCTTTTAACTGCAGTAATTTAGAATAGGGTAGTGCATTTTTTATTTTGGGGGGCTTTGTTGTTTTATTAGGGGGCTTAGAGTAGGTGTAATTAGTTTAAAATTGTTGTAATATTTTTCTTATGTTTGTAGATATTTTTTTTATTTTTTGTAACTTAGTTCTTTTTTATTTTTTGTACTTTAGCAAGTTTATTTAATTGTATTTATTTGTAGGAATTGTATTTAATTAATTTATTGATAGTGTAGTGTTAGTTTAATTGTAGGTAATTGTAGGTAGTTTATGTAATTAATTTATTGATAGTGTAGTGTTAGTTTTAATTGTAACTTAGGTTAGGATTTCTTTTACAGGTAAATTTGTAATTATTTTAACTATTTTAGCTATTAAATAGTTCTTAACTATTTAATAGCTATTGTACCTGGTTAAAATAAATACAAAGTTACCTGTAAAATAAATATAAATCCTAAAATAGCTATAATATAATTATAATTTATATTGTAGCTATATTAGGATTTATTTTACAGGTAAGTATTTAGCTTTAAATAGGAATAATTTATTTAATAAGAGTTAATTTATTTTGTTAGATTTATATTATATTTAACTTAGGGGGGTGTTAGTGTTAGGGTTAGACTTAGCTTTAGGGGTTAATACATTTATTTGAATAGCGGTGAGCTCCGGTCGGCAGATTAGGGGTTAATAATTGAAGTTAGGTGTCGGCGATGTTAGGGAGGGCAGATTAGGGGTTAATACTATTTATTATAGGGTTAGTGAGGCGGATTAGGGGTTAATAACTTTATTATAGTAGCGCTCAGGTCCGCTCGGCAGATTAGGGGTTAATAAGTGTAGGCAGGTGGAGACGACGTTGTGGGGGTCAGATTAGGGGTTAATAAATATAATATAGGGGTCGGCGGTGTTAGGGGCAGCAGATTAGGGGTACATAGGGATAATGTAGCTGGCGGCGGCGTGCGGACGGCAGATTAGGGGTTAATAAGTGTAGGTAGCTGGCAGCGACGTTGTGGGGGCAGATTAGGGGTTAATAAATATAATACAGGGGTCGGCGGTGTTAGGGGCAGCAGATTAGGGGTACATAAGTATAAAGTAGGTGGCGGTCGGCAGATTAGGGGTTAAAATAATTTAATCGAGTGGCGGCGATGTGGGGGGGCCTCGGTTTAGGGGTACATAGGTAGTTTATGGGTGTTAGTGTACTTTAGGGTACAGTAGTTAAGAGCTTTATGAACCGGCGTTAGCCCAGAAAGCTCTTAACTACTGACTTTTTTCCTGCGGCTGGAGTTTTGTCGTTAGATGTCTAACGCTCACTTCAGCCACGACTCTAAATACCGGAGTTAGAAAGATCCCATTGAAAAGATAGGATACGCAATTGACGTAAGGGGATCTGCGGTATGGAAAAGTCGCGGCTGAAAAGTGAGCGTTAGACCCTATTTTGAGTGACTCTAAATACCGGCGGTAGCCTAAAACCAGCGTTAGGAGCCTCTAACGCTGGTTTTCACGGCTACCGCCAAACTCCAAATCTAGGTCTAGGAATTTTAGAAGAATGCCAGGAGAATTTATGAGAAGAACACCATGAAATGTAAGTCTTCCAAACTCTATAATAAATCTTTCTAGAGACAGATTTATGAGCTTGTAACATAGTATTAATCACTGAGTCAGAGAAACCTCTATGACTTAGTACTAAGCGTTCAATTTCCATACCTTCATATTTAATGATTTGAGATCCTGATGGAAAAACGGACCTTGAGATAGTAGCTCTGGCCGTAACGGAAGTGGCCAAGGCGGGCAACTGGACATCCGAACCAGATCTGCATACCAAAACCTGTGTGGCTATGCCGGAGCCACCAGCAACACAAATGATTGTTCCATGATGATTTTGGAGATCACTCTTGGAAGGAGAACTAGAGGCGGGAAAATGTAAGCAGGATGATAACACCAAGGAAGTGTCAGCACATCCACTGCTTCCGCCTGAACATCACTGGACCTGGACAGGTATCTGGGAAGTTTCTTGTTTAGATGAGAGGCCATGAGATCTATCTCTGGAAGACCCCACATCTGAACAATCTGGGAAAACACATCTGGATGGTGAGACCACTCCCCTGGATGTAAAGTCTGGCAGCTGAGATAATCCGCCTCCCAATTGTCTACACCTGGGATGTGTACCGCAGAGATTTGACAGGAGCTGGATTCCACTCAAGTAAGTATCCAAGATACTTCTTTCATAGCTTGGGGACTGTGAGTCCCACCCTGATGATTTACATATGCCACTGTTGTGATATTATCTGTCTGAAAACAAATGAACGGTTCTCTCTTTAACAGAGGCCAAAACTGAAGAGCTCTGAGAATTGCACAGAGTTCTAAAATATTTTTTGGTAATCTCGCCTCTTGAGATTTCCAAACCCCTTGTGCTGTCAGAGATCCCCAAACAGCTCCCCAACCTGAAAGACTTGCATCTGTTGTGATCACAGTCCAGGTTGGCCGAACAAAAGAAGCCCCTTAAACTAAATGATGGTGATCTATCCACCATGTCAGAGAGTGTCGCACATTGGGATTTAAGGATATTAATTGTGATATCTTTGTATAATCCCTGCACCATTGATTCAGCATACAAAGCTGTAGAGGTCTCATGTGAAAACAAGCAAAGGGGATTGCGTCCGATGCTGCAGTCATGAGACCTAAAACTTCCATGCACAAAGCCACTGAAGGGAATGACTGAGACTGAAGGTGCCGGCAGGCTGCAACCAATTTTAAACGTCTCTTGTTTGTTAGAGACAGAGTCATGGACACTGAATCTATCTGGAAACCTAAAAAGGTGACCCTTGTCTGAGGAATCAAGAAACGTTTTGGTAAATTGATCCTCCAACCATGTTTCTGAAGAAAGTTGATTCGTGTGAGATTATGCAGTACGTAAAGACTGAGCTAGAACCAAGATATCCAAATAAGGAAACACCGCAATACCCTTTCTCTGATTACAGAGAGTAGGGCACCCAGAACCTTCAAAAAGATTATTGAAGTTGTTGCTAGGCCAAATGGAAGAGCAACAAATTGGTAATGCTTGTTTAGAAAAGAGAATCTCAGAAACTGTTAATGTTCTGGATGAATCGGAATATGAAGGTATGTATCCTGCAAGTCTATTGTGGACATATAATGTCCTCGCTGAAAAAAAGGCAGAATAGTCCTTATAGTCACCATCTTGAAAGTTGGTACTCTTACATAACGATTCAATATTTTCAGATCCAGAACTGGTCTGAATAAATTTTCCTTCTTTGGGACAATGAATAGATCTGAATAAAACCCCAAACCTTGTTCCTGAAGAGGAACTGGCATGATTACCCCTGAAGACTCCAGGTCTGAAACACACTTCAGGAAAGCCTGAGCTTTTACTGGATTTGCTGGGATACGTGAGAGAAAAAATCTTCTCACAGGAGGTCTTACTCTGAATCCTATTCGATACCCTTGAGAGACAATGCTCTGAATCCACTGATTTTTGACAGATTTTATCCAAATATCCTTGAAAAACCTTAATCTGCCCCCTACCAGCTGAGCTGGAATGAGGGCCGCACCTTCATGCGGACTTAGGAGCTGACTTTGGTTTCCTAAATGGCTTGGATTTATTCCAATTTGAGGAAGGCTTCCAATTGGAAGCAGATTCCTTGGGGGGAGGATTAAGTTTTTGTTCCTTATTCTGACGAAAAGAACGAAAACGGTTAGAAGCCTTAGATTTACCCTTAGGTTTTTTATCCTGAGGCAGAAAAACTCCCCTTCCCACAGTGACAGTTGAAATAATAGAATACAACTGAGAACCAAATAAATTATTACCTTGGAAATGAAGAGATAGTAATCTAGATTTAGATGTCATATCAGCATTCCAAGATTTAAGCCACAAAGCTCTTCTAGCTAATATAGCTAAAGACATGGATCTAACATCAATTTTGATAATATCAAAAATGGCATCACAGATAAAATGATTAGCATATTGCAGTAAGCGAATGATGCTAGATAAGTCAGAATCCAATTCCTGTGGCGCTAATTTCTCCAACCAGAAAGTTGATGCAGCCGCAACATCAGCCAAAGAAATTGCAGGTCTAAGAAGATGACCTGATTATAAATAGGCCTTCCTTAGATAAGATTCAAGCTTCCTATCTAAAGGATCCTTAAAGGAAATACTATCTTCCATAGGAATATTGGTACGTTTAGCAAGAGTAGAAATATCCCCATCAACTCTATAGATTTTGCTGGTAAAGGATACAATTTTTTAAACCTTGAAGAAGGAATAAAAGAAGTACCTGGCTTATTCCATTCCTTAGAAATCATATCAGAAATAGCCTTTTAATAAAGAACGCATATACTCTATTTTAAATGAACAAGTAGATTTGTCAGTGTCAATATCTGAGGAAGGATCTTCTGTATCAGATAGATCCTCATCAGAAGAGGATAAATTATTATGTTGTTGGTCATTTGAAATTTCATCAACTAAATGAGAAGTTTTAAAAGACCTTTTATGTTTATTAGAAGGTGGAAATGCAGACAAAGCCTTCAAGATAGAATCAGAAACAAATTCTTTAAAATTTACAGGTATATCATGCACATTAGAAGTTGAAGGAACTGCAACTGGCAATGTACTATTACTGATGGATACACTATCTGCATGTAAAAGTTTATCATGACAACTATTACAAATGACATTCGGCGAAATAATTTCAACAATTTTACAACAAATGCACTTAGCTTTGGTAGAACCGATGTCAGGCAGCAATGTTCCAGCAGAAACTTCTGAGGCAGGATCAGATTGAGACATCTTGTTAAATGTAAGAGAAAAAACAACATATAAAGCAAAATTATCTATTTCCTTATATGACAGTTTCAGGAATGGGAAAAAATGCAAATAGCATAGGCCTCTGATAGAGAAAAAAGCAAGAGGCAAACATCAATGGGGTATTGAAATAATGAAAAAGTTTGGCGCCAAGTATGACGCACAACGTAACTTAAACTTTTTGGCGCCAAAAATAACCGGAAATGACACACTCACGTCACTAATGACGCAACCATGTGAAAGGTCTCGGCGTCAAGTATGACACCGGAAATGACGTAGCTGCGTCATAGACGTATTTTTCCGCGCCAAAAATATTTTCGCGCCAAGAATGATGCAATAAAGTTTAGCATTTGACGCACCCGCGGGCCTAATGCTGCCCGCAATTTGCAAGAAGTAGTCAATTGAAAAAAATCTTAACCCCAGGTAAGAAAAAAATATCTTTAAAAGATGTTAATATTTCCCAAATATGAAACTGACAGTCTGCAGAAGGAAATACATGAACCTGACTCAAGGCAAATATATATACAATACATATATTTAGAACTTTATATAAATGCATAAAGTGCCAAACCATAGCTGAGGTGTCTTAAGTAATAAAAAACATACTTACTAAAAGACACCCATCCACATATAGAAGATAGCCAAACCAGTACTGAAACAGTTATCAGTAGAGGTAAATTGAGAGTATATTGTCGATCTAAAAAGGGAGGTAAGATATGAATCTCTACGACCCATAACAGAGAACCTATGAAATAGACCCCCATTAGGGAAATCATTGTATTCAATAAGTAATACTCCCTTCACGTCCCTCTGACATTCGCTGTACTCTGAGAGGAATCGAGCTTCAACAATGCTGAGAAGCGCATATCAACGTAGAAATCTTAGCACAAACTTACTTCACCACCTCCATAGGAGGCAAAGTTTGTAAAACTGAATTGTGGGTGTGGTGAGGGGTGTATTTATAGGCATTTTGAGGTTTGGGAAACTTTGCCCCTCCTGGTAGGATTGTATATCCCATATGTCACTAGCTCATGGACTCTTGCCAATTACATGAAAGAAAAGGCTCTTATCTTTAGGGCAATGCCCTACAAAAGGCCCTTTTAAGGACCCTGGTAGTTTATTATACATTAGGGTTTTTTATTTGGAGGAGGGGTTATTTTTTTAAACTAGTATTATAATAGGAATAATTTTTATTATTTTGTATAATTGTGTTTGTTATTTTTTGTAATGGTAGGTTTTTTTATTTTTTGTAATTTTAGTGTTTTTTATTTTTTGGAATGGTAGATTTATATTTTTGTAAAGTTAGGTTTTAGTGTAAGGCAGCTTAGGTTTTATTTCACAGGTAAGTTTGTATTTATTTTAACTAGGTAGTTAGTAAATAGTTAATAACTATTTACTATCTAGAATAACTAGTTAAAATAAATACAAACTTACCTGTGAAAAAAAATAAAACCTAAGCTAGCTACAATATAACTATTAGTTATATTGTAGCTAGATTAGGTTTTTTTTCACAGGTAAGTATGTATTTAGTTTTAAATAGGTATTACAGGTGGCCCTCGGTTTACAACGGTTCAATTTACACCGTTTCAGAATAACAACCTTTTTTTCCAGTCATGTGACTGCTATTGAAAAGCATTGAGAAGCAGTGCATTTATTAAAATAGCCAGTAGGTGGAGCTGTCCGCTTGCGTTGCAGCAAAGCCAAGCAAGCTGAAATTAATTAGTTTAACTAGACCTGAGCTATCGAGCAGATTTCAAAGGAACGAGCTCCTCCTGTCTATAAATCAGTCCAGATTGGAATGCATAGAAAGAACTGTTTGCAGAAAAATGCAAGTGAAGTCTGTGTTGTTTAATTTTTTTATTAGGTTTATAATGCTGTTTAGCAAATGTTTTTGTTCATTTAACTTAGTTTAATTATATATTCTGTGTTGTGTGATTATTTTATTAGGGTTATAATGCTGTTTAGCATTTAAAGTCTTCATTTCAAAGCTTTAAAAATAATGTATTAGGTGTTACTTATGACAATTTTGAGAGGGGCCTGGAACCGAACTCCCTCACTTCCCATTGACTTACATTATAAACTGGGTTTCAATTTACAACGGTTTCGATTTACAACCATTCCTTCTGGAACCTAACCCCGGCGTAAACTGAGGGCTACCTGTATTTAGTTAGTAATAATTGTAACTTTATTGTAACGTTAATTTAGCTCTTTTTTAAATATGTTAAAGTTAGTGGGTGTTAGGGTTAGGGTTACGTTAGGGTTAGGTTTAGGTTGTTGCGGTGTGGGGGGCTGTCGGTTTAGGGGTTAATAACTTTATGTAATGGCGGCAATGTTGGGGAGCGGCGGAATAGTGGTTAATAGATTTATTATAGTGTGGGCGATGTTGGGGTGCAGGGAAATAGGGGGTTAATAACTTTAGTATAGTGGCAGCGATATCGGGAGCGCCAGATTAGGGGTCAATAACTTTATTTAGGTGGCGGTGATATCGGGAGCGGCAGATTAGGGGTTAATAACATTATGTAGGTGGTGGTGATGTCGGGGGCAGCAGATTAGGGGTGTTTAGATGTGGGGTTTATGTTAGGGTGTGTTTTTTCCCCATAGATATCAATGGGGCTGCGTTACGGAGCTTTTCATTCCGCAAATTCACGTGTTCATTTCTTTTTACCCCGCTCTCCCCATTGATGTCTATGGGGTAAGCGTGCACGAGCACGTCAAAACAGCACTTGTATTTTGTGCGGCAGGGAGCTCAACGCAACCATATCACACGCACAAGGCGGCTGTTTCAAAACTTGTAATATCTGCGCTATAGAGGGTTAAATAACGCAACTTTTGTTGCATTCATTAAAATCCCTATAGCATGCATAAATTGTAATCTACCTGATAGTGTGATAAAAGAGTATGCACCCTGAGTGGCACTGAAAATGAACAGGCATGGAAGTTATTCTAGATTTTGTTCTGTCTCAGCTGAGTGCGTCTCTCTCTTTTTATATATATATATATATATATATATATATATATATATATATATATATATATATATATATATATATATATATATACTTTTCTGTTAGTTAAAATAAGTGTATTGGGACTTTTGAGCAAACTTTACCTGCATACAGCTGGCGAGATAAATCAGTGAAATCAGCTTATTTAAAATGCTTAGAAAATTTCACATAAGTTAATCTTAGCACCTGGAGAAATCCGTATGAATTCTAAGAAATTTGAAGCTATAATTAACTAGCCCACTCCAGACAGTAAAAGAGTCTTTCAACGCTTTGTGGGCTTTGCAAACTTTTACAGAAATTTTATAAGGAACTTTTCTCATGTTATTCAACCCATTACAGCCCTCACTAACTAGACTGTTAAATTTCTCTGGACTGACAAAGCACAACAAATCTTTGAAAACCTAAAGCAACTTTTTACTTCCTCACCCTTCCTAGTTTTACCTGTACCATGACAGCCCTAATAAGTTGAAGTTGATGCTTCTGAAACAGACATTGGAGCAGTATTATCTCAAATTGCTGGTGAAAGAGATTACACCTCCATACTGTAGCCTTCCTGTATCAAGTTATTTTCCCAGCAGAAAGAAACTATGATGTAGGGGATAGAATACTTCTTGCCATAAGAACAGTGTTCGAGGACTGGTGACATCTACTGGAAGGGGACGATCACCCCATTGCTGTTTTCATAGACCATATAAATCTGTAATACTTACGTACAGCTCATAGACTCAAAGCCAGACAGGCACGGTGGGCACTCTTCTTTAGTCACTTCAATTTCCTCATTTTATATCAACCTGGAGCCAAGAATGGCAAAGCGGACGAATGCCTTATCCCGTATTGTAAAAATTGAGAAAACAGAATCCGAGCATACTACTATTCTGCATCCAGAACATTTAGCTAATAAAGCTTCCTTATGGGACACTATCTGTCTACAGATTCTAAAGCCTGAAGATACTCCTAATTCCTCAGAAACTATTTACCATCCCGAGTTCCAGATTCAGGACAGCAAGGTGGTAGTACCATTCTCCGTAGTTCCAGAGGTCCTTCATTATTTTTATGACACCCCTCTGGGAGGACATGGTGGTATACATAAGACTCGAGTTAATTAGTCGACAGTTCTGGTGGCCTGGCATGCAAAAATATATAAAATATTATGTACAGTCTTGTCCTGTGTGGATAGTTAATAAGGATTTACGACAACCTTTTTCAGGCCTCTTACAACCACTTCCTGTACCAAGCAGACCCTGGACTGAAACTGCCATGGAATTGGCAGAGAAGTGTCAGAAGATTTCGGAGTTGTTCCTTAGGAGGGGTATCTGCCCTTCAATATGGGACTGGAGTTTTAAATAGTCTTGTCAGCCTCTCAGTGAGAGCATTGACGAAAGTTAGTGTCTGGAGATGCAGGGAGAGTCTTTCTGCGAACCCATCCAGACTGCCTGCTAACAGCTCCTTAAGCAACCAGTGTTGACAAGTTTCACTGCCTGCTTGTTTTCTTCACTCAAGTCCATGTCAGGAGCGAGGCTACAAGACTGTCACACTTGAGATTCTGGTAAGATCATTTTTACATATTTTGAAAAAGCTAGAAGACAGGGTCACAATGTGGCTCCTTTTATCTTAATAGAATCATGGGTTAATATCTCCTGAGGGGGATTATTGAACAGTGGGGATTAATCAAATGTGTTGCTTTGATTTCCTCCTTAATATGGGAAGAGTCCACAGCTGCATTCCTTACTTGTGTGAAATACTGAACCTGGCCACCAGGAGGAGGCAAAGACATCCCAGCCAAAGGCTTAAATACCTCCAAGGCTTAAATACCTCCCCCACTTCCTCTCAACCCCAGTCATTCTTTACCTTTTGTCACAGGAGGTTGGCAGGGAAGTGTCAGAAGATTTTGGAGTAGTCTCTTATGGAGGGTAGTACTTTTCGAGATGGGACTGGAGTTTTAAGTAGTTCTGTCAGCCTCTCAGTGAGAGCATGGATGAAAGTTAGAGTCTGGAGATGCAATGAGAGTCTTTCTGCAAAACCATCCCAACTCATATTAACAGCTCCTTAGGCAATCAGCTTTTACGAGTTTCACTCCCTGCTTTCTTCACTTAAGTACATGTAAGAAGCGCTGCTACAATCTGTCAAACTTGAAAGACCGTGTCACTGTTCCACGGCATAGATTCCGGTAAGATTGTTTTATTATTTTACACTCATGTTAACGTTAGAAGACAGGGTCACAGTGTGGCTCCTTTATCTTTATGGAATCAAGGGTTAATATCTCCTGAGGGGCATTATTGAACAGTGGGGAATAATCTTATATGTTTATTTGATTTTATGCTGCTTTTATGTGTGAGATGTTATGGGCTCATAGGCTGTTGTGGAATATACAGGTTTCACTTTGAGAGCTATGCAGCTTACAAGCTTGGCACGCTTTTTCTCATAGCAGGGACGGTCCTGCATTGTGCACCATGTGACCGGGAGTGGTTGCGGCTTTCATTCCCTCTTTCCTGACCGAGTGTCTATCAGAAAGGAGTCATAAATCTCTGTACTGTCTGGGTCATAGGAGGTGGAGAGTGCCCCAGCCATTGGAGTATAAGAGTGCTGTTTTTTTTAATAAAATAAGATTGTTTTATTTTCTAGAGTTACTTTAGAGGGTACTCCCTCTATTCCTAAGAGTAATTCCTGTTTATATTGTGAGGAGGCCTTAGATCCGCCCTCTCAATTATGTTCCATATGCCTTGATAATATGATTATATCAAACATGTTTGACACAACTGAGCCGTCCACCTTGTTGTCCAGTGAGGTGCATACAGGTGCATTCATCTCCCTCTACACATGCAGTTACCTGTAGCATTGCTGATCCTCCATCTGGAGGAGGCCTTTTTTCCTCCAGACGTTACTACGCTGCTCAGACGGTGGTACCTTCGGCCTTTAATGCTTTACATCGTCCTGCTAAGCGCAAGCGATAGGTTACATATTGCACTCCTTACCAGAGTACATCAGATAATTTATTGGATTTAACTGATAGGTTATCCGAGAATGATTTTTTTTCTGAGACTTCAGAGTATTAACATTCTGGATCAGAGTTTGCTGCCTCTAAACCTCTAGATGCAGAGGAACCAGACTTTAGTTTTTAGGAATTTGCGCTCTTCTAAAGGAAGTTTCGGTGAATTTAGAAGTTCCAGAGGCCAAATTGCCTGATGAACCTTTGATTCCTAATTTTTATAGAGTTTGAGGACAAGGTAGTACCTTATCCTTCCCTGTTTCTGTTAGATGGCGAACATTATTTACAATGAATAGGACAAGATTGGATTCCTTTTCCCCCTCTTCTCCCTTTAAGAAATTGATTCCGGTCCTGGACTCTCAATGGAAGTTGTGGGGTTACGTCCCTAAAAGGGATGGCGCTATCTTCACTCTTGCTAAACGTACATCTATCCCACTTGAGGATAGCTCTTTGTTTAAAGAACCCATGGATACAGGATGGAAACTCTGTTAAGACAAATGTTTCAACATGCAGGATATTTGTTTCAACCGGCGGCAACTGTTGCTGTGGTTGCTGGAGAAACTACCTATTGGTACGACTCCTTATAGGATTTGATTGAGGTGGAGGGGCCCTTCGATGTTATTCAGGAAAGAATTGAGGGTTGCTAATTCTTTTATCTGTGATGCTATTAAACAGATTATTCACCTGAATGCTAAGGCATCAGCTTTTCTGTTCAGGCCCGTCGGGCTCTGGCTAAAGTCATGGTCTGCAGATATGACTTCTAAGTCTAGACTTCTTTCCCTCCCCTCTAAAGGAAAGATTTTGTTTGGTCCAGGCCTGGAATCAATTATTTCCATGGTCTCAGGGGGCAAGGGTGCCCTCCTACCGCAAGAGAATAAGAACTAGTCTAAAGGACAAAATTCCAATTTTCGTTCTTTACGTTCTGATAAAGCCCATTGTCAGCAGTCCTCCACTAAGCCAGAACAAACCAAGAGCTCTTGGAAGCCGTCTCAGTCCTGGAATAGATCCAATCAGAGCAAGAAGCCCACCCAGTCTAAGTCGGCATGAATGGGCAGTCCCTGGTCCTCTTCTGGATCGTTAAGGCGGCAGACTGTTGCTCTTTCAGTCGCTTGGTTTAGGGACGTGCAGGATCTATGGGTCTTGGAGGTCATAGCTCAGGGTTACAAGATAGGTTTCAAGTTTCACCCACCCAAGGGCAGATTCTCCCCTCAAACATGTTTTCCAAACCAGAAAAGGGGGATGCCTTTCTGGGGTGTGTACAGGATCTGTCCTCTTAGGAGTTGTCCCGGTGCTCCCTTCACGTACCAATCCACATGGACCGCTTCTAGTTCCTAAGGTTTGCGTTCCTGGATCAGCACTTCCAGTTTATTGCACTTCTGTTTGGTCTAGCTATGGCTCCAAGAATTTTTTTGAAGAGTAGACCATTCAGAATTTCCCCTCTGTCTTCTTCGATCCCATGGATGGAAGATAATTCTAGAGAGAGTTCTTATACCAAGTACCAGGGTAGAATTCCTGGATACTATAATAGACTCCATAGACATGAGAATATTTCTATCAGACCAGAGATGTTGCAGCTAGCTTCCACATGTCTTGCCCTCCAGACCTACTTACGGCCATCTGTGGTGTATGGAGGTGATTGGTCTCATGGTGTCCAGCATGGAAATCATTCCCTTTGCCAGGTTTCACTTCAGACCGTTGCAGCTGCCCATGCTGAGGCAGTGGAACGGAGATCATTCAGATCTGTCTCAACAGATTTCTCTGGACAACCGATTGAGTGAATCACTCTCTTGGAGGTTTTGTCCGGATCACATCCGTCTTATGACCATCCTGGGTGATTGTGACTACGGTGATGAGTCTGTCAGGATGAGGAGCTGTTTGGGGTGCCAGGAAGGCACTGGTGTTTCTGGTGAGCCTGCAGGCTCACCAGAAACACAGGCCCTCAAGCTCCATCCGGAGC
The DNA here is from genome assembly GCF_027579735.1 of Bombina bombina. Taxonomy (NCBI): domain Eukaryota; kingdom Metazoa; phylum Chordata; class Amphibia; order Anura; family Bombinatoridae; genus Bombina; species Bombina bombina. The sequence continues at coordinate 119,384,617 of NC_069507.1, forward strand.
TTGATAAATGGGCCCCACAGTAGTATGAATTATTATTATTTTTTTATTTATTTATTATTTTTGTACATTGGACATATAAGTATTGTATCAACAGTGGTATTACAAGGTATCAGTCCAGTGGTATTTAAGTACATTCACAAGTAATATTAAACAAAACTTATTACATTCAACACATGCTCATATCCGTGTATGTTGCTATATGAAGCTATACGTCTTTAGGTTCTCTTTTTGCATGAGGACTTTCTATATATTAAAACTGTCTTGTGAAAGCCAGGATTCACTAACACAACCGGTCAATAGCGATAAGAGAGGGTATTCCAGTGTTGTGAGAAGGGCTGGTTGGTGAAGCAAGGGCCTAACAGGTTAAGGTGAGGGGAAGGGCTGGGGAGACAAAGGAGGTTGCATACTTTCCTGAGGCGGAGGGGCTCCCCCTAACTCCAAAGATGTGCTAATATTATGAGTTGGGTGTATTTGTCTATTGGTATTGTTAGCGAGTGAGTGGAGGGATTCTTCCCATACTAACTTAACATCTAGAATGAATGCTAGCTTGTTTCGTCTGAGATAGCCATATTCCTCTAAGAGCATTGTCACTCTATCCAGCCACATGTCCCTTGTAGGGGTATTTTGGGTCTTCCAGGATCATGCAATCAGTGATCTAGAACCATTAAGTCCAGTCTGTAGGAGGGTGGTTTTAATCTTGCATGGGAGTTTGGGCAAATCATTTAATAATGAGTTTAAAGTGCTCTCCCAGGATTGATCTAAAATGAAGTTCTACCACTTCTCACAGGGGCTTTATTTTAGTACAGTGCCACCACATGTGTAAAAAAGTACCTTGTTCTCCACATCCCCTCCAATATCCCCGAGACGAATCAGAGTAGATCGTATTTAGTCTAGTTGGAGTGAGGTACCAACGGAGTAGTATTTTATAATTCATCTCAAGAACCTGCGGGGAGGACGAGGATCCTCTAGTTAAACTGAATAATCTATCCCAATCTGATTGTTCCCACTGGGTGCCAAGGTCCCTAGACCATCTGTCTGCAAAGGGCAGTAATTGTGTTTTTTGATGCTATATGAGCATTTTACGGGATAGTGATAGTGAGTTTTTAAGTATAATACCCTTATCACATAGGCTTTCAAAAGGTGTTAGGGGTCTTAATAGATTTGCCTTATTTGGTTAGGTATGTATGAAATAATGTAATTGCACGTATTTTAGCCAACGGGTGTATCTTCAGTCTGCTAAGTGGTCAAGTTTGTTTCTATCTAGCAATTTCCCTTCTTCCATAAAACTACATAGAAGGATAGTATAATCACATTCAGCGATTCTCTTAAAACCTTTATCTAATCCACCAATCATTTCTGTGTTGAGCACTATTGGGAATAGTGGTGTTCTACTGGATGTTATGTGGGGTTTTGTGTTAATTATCGTGTCCCAGTTTTATAAAAAGGTGCTTATGTATCTCTAAGTGTTGGCATTGAGGAGGTCTCAGCTCTCAGGGCACCCAGCACAATGCCCGTACCTGCGGGACTTTAAGAATTTGGGAGTCTATTGAAACCCAAGCTTTTTGTGCACCTGCCCCATGCCAGTCCAACACTCTCTGGAGAGTCACTGCGTTGTAATATTCTGTTATGTTAGGTAGTCCTAATCACCCTTGGGTTAGAGGTCTATATAGGGTGTTTCTGTTTATCCTGGGTTTACATCTGCCCCATAAAAAGGCATTTATATGGCCTTGTAGACTTTTAAGAAACCAATTGGGAAGATGAATGGGTAGGGCTTGGAGTACATATAGAATTCTGGGGAGGGTGGTCATTTTCACTGACTGGATACGGCCCCACCCGGAGAGGGGTTTATTCCCCCAGATTGTTAGATCTTTGTATGTATTATGTAATAATGTAGTATAATTTCTCTTGAAAAGAGTAGATGGGTTAGGGGAGATATATATCCCTAGATATTTGATATGATCGGTTTGTAAACGCAATGGGGATATTGAGGATAAGCTGTGAAACTTGGTTTGCGGTAAAGAAATGTTCAGAATTTCCGATTTTGATTTATTTACCGCAAAGTTAGAGAATTGACCAAAGGCGTCTAACTTTGTCATAATTGCTGGGATAGATGTTGTGGGGGAGGATACCGAAAACAAAACATCATCTGCATACATAGCTATTTTAAAGTCATTGGGTCCAAGCGTTATGCTTTTAATGTCTTTATTAAGGCGGATGTGGGAGGCTAAAACCTCCATGGTCAATATAAATAAGATAGGGGATAATGGACAGCCTTGATGGGTTCCATTCTGTGTAGGAAATGATTTAGATAGCAAACCATTAGCCTTGATCTTGGCGCTTGGCTGGGAATATAGGTTAAGGATCCAATTTATTATGTTAGGGCCAAATCTGAAAGCATGTAATGTGGCTGTAAGAAATTTCCAATTTGTCCTATTGAACGCTTTCTCTGCACCAGTAGTGATTAGTACTGATTTAATGCTGTGGAATTTGGCTTCATGACGTGGGACAAAGCCCATCTGTTCCATATGTATGATTTCATTTAGTACTGTGTTAATGCGATTCGACAATATTTTACCAATTTTTTTTTTTTTTTGAAAGGAGCTTTATTTGAAAAATAAAAATATGAACATACATGCATTGCAAACAATGCCTTATAAGGTTACAATATATAATTTCAACCATACAATTCACACCCCTCAGCCCTGCACCTACAAGAGTCCATTACTTTCTGAGTCCAATGAGCTATAAAGAGGGGAGGTGCTTGAGATGCAAAGCTCCTGTTTTCCACTTTTTTCTCTGATTACTTTGTGTGGAGTGAAGTGTTACAACAATTAACACAGTAAAACAAATAATTGTAAACACAGTATAATGCTACAGATAGTAATTTAAACAGGAGGTCAACTGTACACCGCAACACTATAATACCAAATAATGATAACATACCACAGGTGGGGGCCCAGGGCCAGTGAACATAAGAGAGACATGTGGGTCATCGCCAGACAATATACATGCAGCTCTAGGGACGCCCATCTGCCTGTCTATCGTATCCTATAGAGGGAAGGGGAAGTTAGAAGGGGAAGGGGACATTGAAAGGAGGTATAGGAGGGGCAGAATAGAGGTGGAGAGGGGGAAGGGGGAAGAAGGAAAAAACAAAACAAAAAAAAAACACAATTTTTCCTTTCCTTTTTTTTTCTCACTTTCCTTATCCTTTCAGCCTCTAGGCAAAAATGCCAGGAATCTCAATCAGCCAGCCGATTGATCCCTTACAAGGTCCCCGTCATTCCAAAGCTGCACCAGCAATTCATGAGTATCCAATTTCCCTATCCGAGCGTAGTGGTATCTTTCAAGATTTAGCAGGTTGTGTACCCCCTGCTTCCAGTCTGATGCCAACGGGATTTGGGATGTTTTCCACCTGATCGGTATTAGATTTTTAGCACTTATCAACATTAACATCAATAAGGATTTTTTGGTCGGGTCCGGGACTTTAAATGGGAGATGGAATAGCAGCGTCTCCATAGTTTTTGGAACCTCAAGCTCCAGGATCGATTGCATGTGCTCCCAAACTGCCTTCCAAAATCCCTCTAGCATGGGGCAATCCCACCAAATGTGTACCATGGAGCCTACTCCCTCACATCCCCTCCAGCATTTATCAGACAAATTCGGATAGATTTTTTTGAGACGGGATGGTGTCAGATACCATCGGCTCAACAGTTTATACTGAGACTCCTGTATGCACGCAGAAACCGACACGGTTTTGGTGGCCCGGAATATCCGTTGCCACTCTTGCACTTCTAGCTCGATACCCAATTCTATCTGCCACTGCCTGGCATAAGCAGGCAGTTCACTGTCTCCTTTGAGAAGAAGCCCATAAACCTTGGAGATTAAATGTCTATGGACACTATTCTGTGTGCAAAGCCCCTCAAAGAGTGTATGATCTATCAGCAGTGATTGTTTGTGTTTATGTTTTGTTATATAATGGCCTATCTGTAGGTATACGAACCAGGGGACCCTGATGATGGGTTCGCCTGACAGAAGTTCCTCCCTAGTTTTCAGAGACCCGCCTATTACAAATTTATCAATCCGATTGTTGGTAAACGAAAGTTGGTCAGGTGTTAATTGTGTCTGTATCGGAATTCCTGGGTTCCCAAAAACCAGTGTTAGTGGAGAAAATGCCGTGGATATATGTGAGTCTATTCGTACTGTCTTGTCCCATTCATCTAATACTACACCAATCAATGGGTAAATGTCAACTGACTTTGGTCTATGTTTTTTATCAGTCCAAGGGAGGGAGGCGAGATTTCCTGACCGTAGGATGTTGGCCTCCAGTGTAATCCAATCTTTTTGAGGGTCATAATGACACCATTCGACTATCCTCTGGAGTAGGATGGCCTTTCTGTAGTAGAGTATATTTGGAAGTCCCAGTCCACCATCCTCCCTGGGGAGGTACATTGTCTTTCTGTTCACTCTGGGCCTAATGTCCTTCCAGATATATTCCTCTATTAACCTCTGCAATGAGGGAAGAAAAGAATGTGGGAGAGGGATTGGGATGGTCTGTAGGACATATAGCACCCTGGGAAGGACATTCATTTTAATGACATTGATCCATCCCACCCATGAGACCATTTTGTGTTTCCATGCCGACAGGTCATTAGAAATATATTTTTTAAGTGCCATATAATTGGTTTCAAACATGTCTGGAATCTTAGCGGAAAGCTTGACCCCCAGATATTTCAGGGATGTAGTCTGGAGGACAAATGGGCTATAGGTCTTAAGCCATGCCATGGTGGCTGGGGCCAAGTTTATATTTAGTAGCTCAGATTTGGTGTTATTGAGGAGAAAGTGAGAAACCTCTCCATATTCACGAAACTCGTTTAATAATGCAGGGACTGAGGTTTCTATCTCAGTAAGAGTAAACAGAAGGTCGTCTGCGTACATCGCAATTTTGTACTCCTTGTTGCTTACTATTACCCCCCGCACCCGGTTATTATCCCTGATGCTACACGCCAGTGCCTCTACCGCAATGTCGAACAGCAGGGGCGACAACGGACACCCCTGTCTAGTGCCGTTTGTGATCTCAAAGGGGGAGGACAGGATGTTATTTACCTTAACTCTGGCATTGGGCGTTGAGTATAGAGCAAAGACCATTCCCAAAAATTTCCCACCGAAGCCTATCTTTTCCATTACACTTCTGAGGAACCGCCAGTTAACTCTGTCAAACGCCTTTTCAGCGTCGGTTGACAGGAGTGCTAGTGGGATGGCGTTATTTTTAGAATATTCAATTAGCTGCAACACTTTCAAGGTATTGTCTCTCGCCTCCCTCCCCGGGACAAACCCTACCTGGTCTTGTGAAATCAAAGTGGGGAGTATGATGTTCACTCTGTTTGCCAGAGTTTTGGCCAATATCTTTACGTCGGTATTCAGGAATGAGATTGGTCTGTAGTTCTGGGGGACGTCTGTGGGTTTACCCGGTTTTGGCAGTACTGTTATATAGGCAGTCAGCATTGACGCAGGTAGTGTCTCGCTTTCAGATGTGTTATTAAATAAGTTTTGCATGTAAGGGAGCAGGATTGGCGAGAATGCTTTATAATATCTAGCTCCAAATCCGTCCGGACCTGGGCTTTTCCCATTCGGGAGATCTGCCAATACAGCCTGAATCTCCTCTTGTGTGAGTGGGGATTCAAGAAACTCTACCGTTTCTCTTGTCAATGTATTCATATGTATTCCTGCAAGATATTTTGATATTTTACGCTTCTCTTGGCTTATATTTAGTGTAGGAGCTGTAGAAGAGGTTTTCAAATTGTATAGTTGACTATAATATTTACGGAAAATTCAGTGATGTTTGGACTGTCTTTTAGAACTTTACCATTCTTGTCTTTTATAGTGTATACATATGTTTTAAGTTGGGAGCGTCGGAGGGCCCTAGCTAGTATTTTCCCCACCTTGTCGCCTCCCTCAAAATATATTTGCTTTAGGTTTAGAGCTTTTCTCTGATTCTCTTCCTGTAGAAGCTGTTTAAAATCAGTCCTTGCTTGAGTTAGTGTTGCCAACAGTATACTGTAGTATCAGTAGGGGCCCTTTTGTGCAATTCATCCAGTCTCCCTATCTGTAAAAGGGTGTGGTTATACTTTTCCCTGGCTTGTTTAACTACTCTACTTTTGTGATCTATAAGGAGACCCCTGATGACACTTTTGTGAGCCTCCCAAACAGTGGTCAGTGGCAAGTTCCCAGTCATGTTTAGAGCAAAAATACTCTGTAATTTTAGTATTAATGTCTTCTATTATAAGTGGACAGTTCAATAATGTATCGTCTAGGCGCCACATATATGGTATGGCCGGGGTATCCGGCCAGTCCATCAGGCAGGAGACCGGCGCATGATCTGTCCAAGTAATAGGGGAGATATCACTTTTTATGACATATGCAATGCCCTGAGAGTCCGTGAAAAAGTAGTCGATACGGGAGTATTTCATATGCGGGTTTGAGTAGTATGTAAAGTCTGTCTCAGTTGGGTGTAAAGTGCGCCAGACATCGTGCAATAAGTGTGTTTTCATGGTGTTGTTTATATGTTTTAAAATGTGGTGTGAAACACTAGAGATCCCATTAGAAGTGTCTAGTCTAGGGATTAGTGGTGCGTTGAAATCGCCTCCTAAAATCACAACTCCCTTAGAGAGTTCAAGGAGTCTCTATGAGAGTGTTCTGACAAAAATGTGTTGCGCTGTGTTCGGCGCATGCACATTGACTAGCGTGACGGGTCTGCTGTACAAGAGTCCTACCACGATAAGATATCTACCTTCCTTATCACGTTCCACTGATTGCGCCTGGAAAGGGACTTTATGGTGTATGAGTATCCCAACACCGTTATGCTTACGGGGCCCCGATGCAAAAAAAAAGACCGGGTATTTATGGTTATGCCATTTAGGTTCCTTATGCCTGGCGAAATGGGTTTCCTGAAGAAAAAACAGGTCCCCCTGTAACCGGTGCAGTTCGCGTGTCACTATAGAACATTTTTCAGGACTATTTAGTCCTTTAACATTCACAGTTATAAATTTGGTCAGGTGAACCCTCGGTTCTTTTCCCAAAGGTGCCATTGCGGCAAAAAAAAAAAAGAAAAAAAAAAGGGGAATTTAATAAGGAAGGGGGGAGGAAAAAGAGAAATGAAAGGAGGGGGAAGAGTAGATAAGTAGGGTGGATTAGATAAAAAGATTGAGGGGGTAAAGAGAGGAAAATTCCTGGTAGAGAGTGGGTCTTACGTGCACCAATAAGACAAGGTTTGGTATATTCTCACAACCACCTGCGGTACAAACAGTACAGTAGCAAAACAAAACATTTGTAGGGTAACCTTTAAAGGGAATGTGCCTATGGCTAGTCTTGTCATAAAAATAATTAGTGAGCTAAATTTTAAGTAAGAGTTATAAGTTGTAAACTAATACTGACATCAGGTAATAACCTAATACTTTATTATGTATTAAACTATATATGCTAAGTGAACCGAGGGGGAGGGGAGATGGGGAGTATCAAAGAGCACAGGGGTAACTATGATTACTCATATGCCTGAGGCATATCCTTGTTAATCAAGTGTGACCGGTAGGTGACTTGAATATGATCTGCCCTTAGGGTGCATTAACTAGCAATGTTGATTTGGTGTTACCAATAGTTATCTAGGTAAAAAAGCACCACATATTTAAAACAAGAACATCTAAACATTATATTAAACTGACATGTTATTATTAACTTTTACCACGGTACCTGTTCAGGCCCCTGGCAATCATGTGGAGTATGTAACAGTCCATCTCAGTTGGCCCTATATGGCAAAGGGAAACACAGGTTAAAGGTAATTAAATAATCTCATGCTTCTAAGATTGCTTCTGTAATTCATCCTGCAGCCTTCCATGTTGCTGCAAATTATCTGAGGCTGGAGTTGGTACTCCCAGGACGGTACAACAAGTATCCAGATCTTCAACAGACCTGTATATGGCCGTATTTCCATTGCTGGTGGCCACGAGACAGGTAGGGAATCCCCACCTATACTGTATTTTATGGGCTTGTAATGCTGTAGTGAGAAATTTCATTTCTCTGCGCTTCTGAAGAGTCGCAGGGCATAAGTCCGAAAACACCTGAAGAGTGATGCCTACATGCTGGATTGGTTGCTTGTTCCTGATATGGCGAAGAATTTCCTCCTTATCTTTGAAGCTCAAAAGCTTAAGGTTCACATCCCTAGGGGGCGCCTTAGCTGAGGGTTTCGGGCGTAATGCCATGTGGGCTCTCTCAATGCTAACTTCCGGTGACATAGGAGTACCTTTAATCACTCTAAATAAATCCTGCAAATACCCCTGCAGCGCAGAGGGGTTAACGCTTTCAGGGATACCCCTGATACGCAAGTTGTTCCGCCTTCCGCGGTTATCTAAGTCCTCAATTCTTTCCAATAAATTCTGTATTGTGTTAGCATTGAATTGTACTTGGGGAATGGTTTCATTTATCTGATCCTGCATAGTGCTCTGAGAGTGTTCTATATTTGTAACCCTCTGGGCTAGGTCTGACACATCTCTGCGCAATTCACCAAATAAATTCTTGATCTCGCTTACTACTTCGTTTATGTCTTGCTTAGATGAGAGTGTTTGTAGGTCTGCTTTTGTAACATACTGCATCAGGGGAGCAACCCCTGTAGGAGAGTGATCCTGCTCTGTTAATATGGGGTCTGGCAGAGGTGTAGTACCTTCAGAGGTCTGGGGTTCCAAGCCTTTTAAATAGTGACTCATATTTCTGGTTTTTGAGCCCTTGTCTCCCAGGCCCGCTTTTTTTTGCGCCATCTGGAGTATGTGTCGCACTTACAAATAAGGCCCGTAATATCTAGTGTAACAGTCAGGCCAAAAATGTTCTTAACAGTGAGAGGCCACTCTAGTGAAGTCTCTGATATTCTGGTTGTACAACAAGCACCCTCAGTGCAATATACTGATTCTTTGGCCATTCTGTAGAACCTCCTGTCGCTAGTGTGTATACAAAGTATGTAGGCCCAGCTGCCAATGCTCCCTTCTCTAGGTTCAGAGTGCACAGTTCTCAGTGTGGTATTAAGCCAAATTAACTGACAGCCTCCGGTAAATCCCACAGTCACTCAGGGCCCCAAAACATGCAGGCTTTATGTCAAACTCACTGGTTCACAGATGCTTCAGAGTATGTTCTTTGTAGCGTGAGAACTATCACTTCTGTGTGAGGATTGAGGGTTCCGGCTTCCTCCTCTTGCTCTGACTAGAATGTGTCCCACAGGGGCACTCCGAGTGCCTCTTTGCTAACAGCACTGTGTAAGCACGCGATCCTGTCTCCGGCTCTGTCTATGAGGCCTCCGGCGGTAAGAGCAGATGTGTCTCTCCTATGTCGTGTCCCCTCTGGCTGACGGCCTATATCTCCGTCTTCTCAGCAGGACAGTTTGTGAGTACCGCTTCGGTGTACAAGATGTGCCGTGTTTGCAAAGTAGTCCCTGCTGTGCTTAGGTGCTGCACAGATTAGGAGCCTGCTCGATCAGTGCCGCGCTTCTAGGCTCCTGGCGGGCTTGCGGCCTTCAGTTGCTGCTATGCGAGATGCTCTGTACTCTTCAATCCAGTCCCATATAGAGTATATATAAGCAGGATATTTCCCCCTCGGTTCAGTCAGGGTTTTTATCTATTTTATAGCTCAGTTGTGGGCATTTGGTTATAGTTGACTAGCTTTTGGCTCAGGAGCTCTACTCAGCTGCGGCCATTCTCCTGCACAGCCAGGCTCCGCCCCCCTCAACTCTTTACCAATTTTTTTTATATCTGTGTTCAACAGTGAGATTGGTCTATAACTACTGGGGTCATCTGGTGGTTTGTTAGGTTTAAGTATCACAGAAATGTGCGCTGAGAGCATGTCTGCTGAGAATTTGGAATTGTCTTCTTTCAATTGGTATAGATTTAAAAGGTGGGGGGCCAAGAGGTCTTTAAACATTTTGTAGTATGTGTTAATAAAACTGTCAGGGCCAGGGCTTTTACCTGATGGTAAACGTGATATAGCTGTTAGGATTTCTGTTAAGGATATGAGTTTGTCTAGATCAGCAGCCTGCATTGGTGTTAATTTATTTAGGTTTGCTGCTTTGAGATATTGTTGTAGCTCCCTAGTGTCATCTGGGTGTTTTGGGGGTTTTAGGTTGTATAATTGTTTGTAAAAGTCACTAAATTGGTTGGCAATGCCATTACTGTCGTATATGAAGGTTCCATCCTGCTTTTTAAGTCTATGAATATGTGATCTATGTGATCGTGTCGATTTTTCCTTGAGAGCTCTTGCTAAGAGAGGGCCTATTCTGTTACCATCATAGAAAAAGGTCTTCCTAAATTTTAAGGCTTTCCTCTGCACCTCTTTAAGGAGGATAGAGTTAAGCTCTTTCCGAACCGATGAGAGTTTAGTTAGTAATCCGGTGTATTTTAGCAAGTTTTTTATGGTCTAATTTTATCTGGTGCAATTGAGTGGTCAGATCACTGACTCTAGAGTTACATGTTTTGTTTAGATAAGCTTTCTGTTTGATACATTCACCTCTGAGCACTGCTTTATGGGCTTCCCGCACTGTTAAAGGTGAAGAATGTGGGGTTTTGTTGAATTGAAAGTATTCAGTTATGGTGTTTGTCAGGGTATGTAAAGTGGGAGGGTTGCAGAGTAGAACATCATCTAACTTCCAAATGAAAGGGTGCACTGGGGTGTTGGGCCAATTTAGATTAATGGTGGTCATGGAATGGTCGGCCTTAACGGTTGGCTTAATGTCATAATCAGAGATGAGGGATAGGCTAGAATTGTCTATATAGAGGTAATCTATTCTGAAATATATAGACCAGGGGTGTGAAAAGAATGTGTAATTTCGCTGTCTGGGGTGTTGGACCCTCCAGACATCTATCAGGCCCAAGTATCTGAGGCAGTTGTAAACCGAGTTAGGGGGTCGGGATGAAGAGCGCGGGTTTAGAGATGAAGAATCTAGCTCAGGGTCCATGGTAACGTTAAGGTCTCCACCTAATATTAAGGTACATTTCTGGTGTTCTAGCAGCAGGGATAGTAGGCGTCTAAAAAAGGAGGTTCTGTTTGAGTTGGGGGCGTAGACATTAACTATGGTAATAGGCCTATTAAATAATAACCGGACGACTATCAAGATTCTTTCCTCAGTATTTGATACAGTGTTCAGTAATTGGAAGGGTATAGAGTGGTTAACAAGAACGCCGACCCCATTCTTTTTTTTTCATTTGAATTGAAATAATTTATAGGAAAATCTTTAGAGGAAAATTTTGGTTCATTGGCTCTAGGGAAATATGTTTCTTGAACTAAAACTATCAAACTTTTTTGTTTCACAAACTATTTCAGAGCTATGGAATTAAGCCCCTGTGTGTTTTGTGAAATTATGTGTATGGATCTTTTAGTCATGAAGGTTTAGAGAGAATTTGGCACCTATGTTGCAGGGAGTTGTTAAGGTCCTACTTTGATATAAGGTTATGCGTGTCCATTTGGAGCCCTCCGTCCCACAACCAGGATACTTGATAAGAGAGACAATGTGCTTAAGTAAATACAGAATAGGATATTCCTTAAAGGTATCATGGAGACTGTGCTATAAAGAGAAGGCATTAGACATGAGCAAATATTAAACCATATAAATGTAACTACAACAACAACATTCCAACAATAAAACTGAAACAAAAAATACGACCAATGGGGGGGTCATAAGAGTAAGGTGTGAGGGGATTGTGGCAGTCTAAGCTGCTACTGTTCCTTGGGCGTGGGCTTATATACTGAATACTAATTGTAAGGGGTAGGGGGATGGGTGGGCATGAATCATTGTATCAGGGTATATGGTTTTTGTTTTTTTATTAGAATTTTTTATTTTTCTTATGAAACTACTTCAAGCAGTGACATATAAATTCAAGGGGTAGATCAATCAATATCTCTGTATTAGATGTCTATAAAATTAAATGTGGTTATCATCTTACAGAGTTCTGAATTAGGTCATAAACCTGAAGATCATGTGGAATGGACCAAGTTCTGGTTAAGGCAGGATATAAACATTTGAGTGTACAGATTTAGTTAGCTAATATTTAGTTAGCATATATAGATTATGGCGGGGTTCTGCTATGAGCAACCGGTGGTTGCTGAACTGGTGCAGCGGGCTTGGGTTTCTTTGAGGCAATGGTCCAGCTTTGGTGTTGTGGTTTTAGTTGTGCTGTATGGTGGTTCTGTGTATCAGGGACCTTCTCGTCCTGTTGAGGTAGGTTTGGACGTGGGATGTTGAGATGTGAGCAAAATATGTCTAAATCTTCCAGGTCTTTATATGTGGCTTCTTTGTTGTCTTTTGACACTTTAAGTGAGAAGGGAAACCCCCAGCGATATGGGATGTTCAGACTTCTGAGGTGTGATGTGAGGAAACCCACTTCCTTGCGCTTAGAGAGCATGAAAGGACTGAGATATATGTTTCCCACAAGTAAGGAATGCAGCTGTGGATACTTCCCATATTAAGAAGGAAAACATAAATTATGCTTACTAGATAATTTCCTTTCCTTCTGTTTGGGAAGAGTTCACAGCTCCTGCCCGTGTTCTCCAATGGGCGGCCCTAAATATAAATGTATTCTTCTGGCACCTTTTTTACCCTGATATTTCTCGTACTGTTCCTTGTTCCCTCTACAGAATGACTGGGGTTGGGAGAAAGTGGGGGAAATATTTAAGCCTTTGGCTGGGGTGTCTTTGCCTCCTCCTGGTGGCCAGGTTCAGTATTTCCCACACGTAAGTAATGCAGCTCTGGACTCTTCGCATACAGAAGGAAAGGAAATTATCTGGTAAGCATAATTTATGTTTTTATGCTGCTTTATGTGTGAGATTTTATTGGGCTCATAGACTGTTTGTTATGTGGCTGGAACACACAGGTTTTTTCTTTCACTTTGTATGCTGGGCAACTTGTTTGGCGCGTTTTTTCTCATAGCAGGGGCGGTCCTGCCTTGCACACCATGTGGCCTGGTGTGCTCTCACTTTCATTTCCTCTTTACTGACCGATCTGCCTGTTAGAGAAGACGCTTTCTCTCTGTATTGTCTGGGTCCAGGAGGTGGTGGGTGCCCCAGCCATTGGGAGTATAAAGGTGCCGTTTTTTATGAGAAATAAAAAGATTGTTTTATTCTGTGTCCTACTGTCATTAGCTTAAAGGGGCACTGAACCCACATTTTTTCTTTAGTGATTCAATTTACTCCTATTATCAAATGTTCTTCATTCTCTTTGTATCTTTATTTGAAATGCAAGAATGTAAGTTTAAATGCTGGCCCATTTTTGGTGAGCAACCTGGGTTGTTCTTGCTGATTGGTGGATAAATTCATCCAGCAATAAAAAAGTGCTGTCCAGAGTACTGAACAAAAGAAAACAAGCTTAGATGCCTTCTTTCTTAAATAACGATAGCAAGAGAATGAAGAAAAATTTATAATATGAGTAAATTAGAAAGTTGCTTAAAATTGCATGCTCTATCTGAATCACAAAAGAAAAAAATTGGGTTCAGTGTCCCTTTAAGCTATGGAGTATTCTGATATTCTTGAGGGTATTCCCTCTATTCCAAATAGTAATACCTCTTTATATTGTGAGGAGGCATTGGTATGCCCGCCCTCTCAAGTATGTTCCACATGCCTTAACAACGTTATTATGTCTAAGAAGGTTAACCCTTTTAGTACCACTGAGCCATCCACCTCTGAGGACTCGCCGTCCAGTGAGGTGCATACCCATCAGTCATCTCCCTCAACACATGCAGCTTCCCATAGCATGCCTGATCCTCCATCTGGAGGGACCCTTTTACCATCAGATTTACTGCGCAGTTAAAGATGGCAGTGTCTGAGGCCCTCAGTGCTTTACCTCTCCCTGCTAAGCGCAAGACAAAGGTTAAACACAGCTCTCCTGCCCAGGGGTCAGCAAGTAATTTATTGGATTTATCTGTTTTTTTAAGTATCCAAGGATAAGTCACACTCTAAGGCTTCAGAGGCTGAACTTTCTGGGTCGAAGTCTGCTACCTCTAAGACTCCTGCTGCGGAGGAACCAGCCTTTAGATTTAAGATTGAGCACTTACGTTTTCTTCTAAAGGAGGTCCTGTCTACATTAGAGGTTCCAGAGGCCAAGCTGCCTGATGAACCTTTTGATTCCTAAAATTAGACAGAGTTTATGAGTACAGGGTAGTGCCGTTTCAACCAGCACCGGCTGTTGCCTCAGTTGCTGGAGCTGTGGCCTACTGGTGTGACTCCTTATCGGAATTGATCAAGGTGGAGAGTCCCCTCGACATTATCCAGGAAAGAATTAAAGCATTGAGAATTGCAAATTCTTTTATTTGTGCTAAGGTGTCTGGTTTTTGGCTTCAGACCCGTCAGTCGCTATGGCTGAAGTCCTGGTCTGTGGACATGACTTCTAAGTCCAGACTTCTTTCCCTACCTTTTAAGGGAAAGATTTTATTTGGTCCAGGCCTGGACTCCATCATCTCCATGGTTACAGGGGGTAAGGATGCCTTCCTACCACAGGATAAAAAGAACATGTCTAAGGGACAGTGTTCTAATTTTCGTTCCTTTCATTCTGAGAAATCCCAACAACAACAGTCCTCCTCTAAGCCCAAGCAGGCCAAGAGTACTTGGAAGCCTGCTCAATCCTGGAATAAATCCAAGCAGAGCAAGAAGCCCGGAGAGACCAAATCAGCATGAAGGGTCGGCCCCCAATCCGGCGCTGGATTGTGTAGGGGGCAGACTGTTGTTGTTTTCAGATGATTGGTTCAGGGACGTGCAGGATCCATGGGTCCTGGAGGTCATAGCTCAGGGATACAAGATAGGTTTCAAATCTCATCCCCTCAAGCCTGTCCTGTTCCTGCACCAGCACTTCCAGTTCATTGCACTTCCGTTTGGTCTAGCTACTGCTCCAATGATTTTTATGAAGGCTCTTCTAGCCATTGCAAGAACCTGGGGTATAGCAGTAGCTCCCTACTTGGACGATATTCTGGTACAGGCTCCAATTTTTCTTTTCTTCTGGCAGAGGACCATTCGGTATCTCTTCTCTCTCTTCTTCGATCTCATGGATGGAAGATAAAGTTAGAAAAGAGTCTCTTATTCCAAGCACCAGGCTAGAATTCCTGGGTACTGTAATAGACTCCATGTCAATAAGGATATTCCTAACAGACCAGAGACATTGCAAGCTAGCTTCAGCATATCTTGCCCTCTGGACCACCTTAAGGCCATCTTTGGCTCAGTGTATGGAGGCAATTGGTCTCATGGTGTCCAACATGGACATCATTCCCTTTGCCAGGTTCCATCTCAGACCATTACAGCTGTGCATGCTGAGGCAGTGGAACAGCGAACATTCGGATCTGTCTCAACAGATTTCTTTGGACAACTGGTCGAGAGAATCGCTCTCTTGGTGGCTCTATCCAGATCATCTCTCCTGAGGGACATCCTTTCTAAGACCATCCTGGGTGATTGTGACTACGGACCTGAGTCTATCAGGAGGGGAAGCTGTTTGGGGTGCCAAGAAGGCATAGGGCCTGTGGTCTCAGGAGGAATGCTCCCTCCAGATCAATATTCTGAAACTTCGGGCTATTTTCAATGCTCTGAAGGCTTGGCCTCTTCTGGGTTTGTCCCAGTTTATTTGATTCCAATTAGACAATATAACCTCAATGGCTTACATCAACCATCAGGTGGGGACAAGAAGCTCCCTAGCAATGAGGAAAGTATCTCAGATTCTGGAGTGGTTAGAGGCCCACAGCTGTTTACTGTCAGCAATCCACATTCCAGGTGTGGAAAACTGGGAAGCGGATTTTCTCAGCAGACAATCCATTCATCCGGGGGAATGGTCTCTCCATCCTGATGTGTTTGCGGAGATATGCTACAGGTGGGGGACACCGGAGATAGATCTCATGGTGTCCCGTCTCAATACCAAGCTACCCAGATATGGGTCGAGGTCCAGGGATCCTCAGGCAGAGCTAATCAATGCATTAGCAGTGCCTTGGAGGTTCAATTTTAATTTACCTTTTCCCGATGTTACCACTCCTTCCTCGTGTAGTGGCCTGCATTAAACAGAAGCAGGCATCAGTGATACTAATTTCTCCATCATGGCCGCAAAGGAAGTGGTTAGCGGATCTGGTGGGGATGTCATCTTCTCCTCCATGGAGGTTACCTTGTCGCAGAGATCTGTTGGAGTCCTATCAGCTGAATATCTAGTCTGTGTACTAGGAGAGGGTGAGCAACCCAGCCTACGGCAGGGTAGAAGTGACATATATTTTTATAAAGAGTTAGAAACAGTCCTTATTAATTTTAGAATTAACAGTTGTAAAATGTCTTACCTAAGTTAGGAGGGCTCTGATGTTAACCCCTCTGAGGGTTCCTTGGCTTAAATTAATATTACTATTAACTGCCTTTATTGTGAGGAGACCATAGTATGTCCTCCTGCCCAGTTCTGTTCCATGTGTCTGGGGTCCATTTTAAAATGTAAGAAGGGATCTAAGATTGCTATGCCTTCAGATAAATTTACCCCTTCTGAGCCTTCTACCTCTCAAGAGTCTGTTCTCCAGGGGATGCTTCTCCTCTCCCCTCAACCCAGATTTAATCCTATCTCACAAGCAGTCCCTTGCAGCCAGCCCTTACCTCCTATTGGGGGTAATTTTGTTCCTGCAGATTTTTACTCTCAATTGCAATCTGCTGTATCGGCGGCCCTAAACGTCTTACAGGAAATGCAAGAGGAAGGTAAAGTATAGTCCTGCAGATTTCGGGGACATTTCTTCAATTCAGTCAGAGTTGTCTATCCTATCGTATATTTCTGAAGATGACCTAACTTCTGTAGCATCCGAAGGGGAAATATCAGATGCTTCTGAAGTGAAGGTCCCTGTCTCTGATGAGTCTAAGTTCAGATTTAAAATTGAGCATCTCCATTTCCTTTTGATGGAGGTTTTAGCTATGTTGGAAGTTTTAGAGGCTAAACTTTTGGTAGAACCTAAGGTCTCTAAGCTTGATAGTGCGTATTATGAGTATTATTTCCAGTGAATGGGAGAAGATTGGATCTCCTTTCTCTCCCTTATCTTCCTTTAAAAAGGTGTTCCTGGTCTCACCTGGAACTGTGGGGTTCCATACCCAAGGTAGACAAAGCCATTTCTACCCTTGCTAAGTGCACTACCATTCCGTTGCAAGATAGCTCTTCCTTTAGGGATCCGATGGATAAAAAGTTGGAAAGTTACTTAAGGAGAATTTTCCAACATATGGGTTTCATTTTTCAGCTTCTTACCAGTTTGACTCCTTGTCTAAACTTATTGAGTTTGAGTCTCCCTTGGAGGAAATTCAGAACAGAATCAAGGCTCTAAGAATAGCCAATTTTTTTTATCTGTGATGCTAATATGCAGATTGTTCGACTGAATGCGAAGTCCTCAGGTTTTGCGGTACTATTTCACAGAGCCCTATGCTTAAAATCCTGGTCAGACGATATTGTTTCCAAATCCAGGCTTCTTTCATTGCCTTTCAAAGGGAAGATATTGTTTGGTCCTGGATTGGATTCAATGATTTCCACGGTTACTGGAGGAAAGGGTTCCTTTCTCCCACAAGATAAGAAGGTTAGGGTCATTCGACAGCTAATTTTTAAGACCGAAACCTCTATGGATCAGATTTGTAAGGCGGCTACATGGTCCTCCTTACATACTTTTTCAAAATTTTACAAACTTTATGTTTTATGCTGAAGCGACTTTTGAGAGATAGGTGTTGCAGTCTGTGGTGCCCTCAGTTTAGGGTCAGACTCCTTTTCTTCTTTTTCCCTCGCATTTATTCATCAGTGTCCTCTGGAGCTTGGGTATTTTTTTTATTATTATTATCGGTTATTTGTAGAGCGCCAACAGATTCCGCAGCGCTATTAACAAAGACGGAGTACAACAGAACAATTATAGGGATCAAATGGGTAGAGGGCCCTGCCAAGAGTTGCACTGTTGTAGTCAGCTCTTGAGAAGGTGATCAACAAACAGCTGGACTCTTAGGCTTACATGCTAAGGGGGTTCAGGGGATAGCAATGGAGGAGAGGAACTGGTATAAAGAAAGGTTAGCGTAGGTTGAATGCATCCCTGAACAGTAGAGTCTTTAGGGAGCACTTGAAGCTTTTAAAACTAGAAGAGAGTCTTGTGGAGTGAGGCACAAGATGGGAGCCAGTCTGGAGAAGTCCTGTAAATGGGAGTGTGATGAGGTGACAAGAGAGGAGGAGAGTAGGAGGTCATGAGCAGAGCGAAGGGGACGGCAGGGAGAGTATCTGGATACAAGCTCTGAGATATAGGGGGAGCAGTGCAGTTGAGGGCTTTGTATGTCAGAGTGAGAATTTTGTGTTTGATCCTAGAGGCAAGAGGATGCCAGTGAAGAGATTTGCAGAGAGGTGCAGCAGATGAAGAGCGACGTGTGAGGAAGATGAGTCTGGCAGAGGCATTCATTATGGATTGTAAAGGAGCTAGGCAGTAGGTGGGGAGAACAGAGAGGACAGAGTTGCAGTAATCGAGGCGGGAGAGAATGAAAGAGTGGATTAAAATCTTAGTTGTGTCTTGTGTAAGGAAGTGTCTAATTTTAGAGATGTTTTTAAGGTGGAAGCGGCAGGCTTTAGCCAATGACTGAATGTGAGGAGTGAAAGAAAGATCTGAGTCAAATGTGACCCCGAGACATCGGGCATGCGGGGTAGGGGTAATGATGGAGTTGTCGACAGTTATAGAGAGATTGGGGATGGAGAGTTTAGAAGAAGGGGGGAAAATAAGGAGCTCAGTTTTGGAGAGATTTAGCTTGAGGTAGTGAGAGGACATCCAGTTGGAGATGTGAGAAAGACAGTTACTGACATGGGTTAGCAAGGAAGGAGAAAGGTCTGGTGCAGAGAAGTAGATTTGGGTGTCAAATGATATTGTAAACCGTGGGACTTTATTAGGGAACCTAGTGATGACGTTTAGATTGAGAAGAGAAGGGGACTGAGGACAGAGCCTTGCCGTACTCCAACAGAAAGTGGTGACGGGGCAGAGGAGGCCCCAGAGAAGGCTACACTAAAGGTATGGTTTGACAGGTAGGAAGAGAGCCATGAGAGGGCTGTGTCACATATGCCGAAGGATTGGAGGGTTTGGAGCAAGAGAGGGTGGTCAACAGTGTCAAAGGCTGCGGATAGATCAAGGAGGATAAGCAGAGAGAAGTGGCCTTTTGATTTTGCTTTAAGTAGGTCATTGGTAACCTTAACAATTGCTGTCTCTGTGGAGTGATGGGGATGAAATCCAGATTGCAATGGGTCAAGGAGGGAGTTTATTGTAAGGAAATAGGATAGGCGTGCATAAGCTAGCTTTTTGAGAAGCTTTGATGCAAGAGGGAGGAGGGAAATAGGGCGGTAGTTGGATGTGGAGGTAGGATCAAGGGAAGGTTTTTTGAGGATAGGTGTGACCAGTGCATGTTTCAGTGATGAGGGAGAGGTTGAAAGTGTGTGTGAGTATAGGGGTAAGGGTGGCAGAGAGGGAGGGGAGTAGCTGTGAGGGGATAGGGTCAAGGGGGCAGGTATTGAGGTGAGAGCGCAGTATAAGTGCTGAAACTTCTTCCTCAGTAACAGGGGAGAATGAGCTAAGTTTAAGGTTATGTGGGTTGTGGTTGATTGAGAGCATTTGAGGGGGTGAGAGAATGGAATTATGTTGAGAGCTGATTTCATTTCTGATGGAGTTGCTTTTGTTATTGAAGTGGTTGGCAAAGTCTTGAGCTGACAGAGAAGTTGTATTAGGAGGTGGGGGATGGTGGAGAAGAGTATTGAAAGTGAAGAACAAATGTTTTGGGTTTGAAGAAAGATTAGAGATAAGAGTAGAGAAGTAGTGTTGCTTATGGAAATTAAGGGCAGAGTAGTAGGACTTCAAGATAAATTTGTAATGTTGAAAATCAGCTGAACTCCTCCATTTTCTCCAGTGCTGTTCAGCAGTACGGGAACATCTGCGTAGGTATCGTGTCAGAGGAGTATGCCAGGGCTGAGTATGAGTGTTTAAATTCCGAGCTATGGTTAAAGGAGGCGAGATTGTCAAGGATGGATGTAAGGGTGGAATTATAGTGGCAGATAGATTGGTCAGGGCATGAAAAGGAGGAGAAGGATGAGAGGAGAGGTTTGAGGGAATTAGAAAGCTGTTGTTGATCTAATGACATAATGCTTCTGTGAAGTTTGGTGTGAGGAGCAGAAGGAGGGAGAGTTCTAGGGAGGGATGATATGTTGCAAGTAAGGAGATGGTGGTCAGAAAGAGGAAAGGGGGAGTTTGTGAAGTTTGAGAGGGTGCATCGATAGCTAAAGATCAGGTCAAGGGAGTGACCATCTTTGTGAGTGGTAGAATCAGTCCATTGTGACAAACCGAAAGAGGAAGTGAGTTGCAGAAGTTGATTTGCAGAGGAGGCAGTGGGATTGTCAAGAGGGATGTTGAAGTCACCAAGAATGAGGGAAGAGTGTCTGAGGAAAGGAAATAAGGTAGCCAGGCAGCCAAGTGATCTATAAATTGAGTTGAGGAGCCAGGAGGACGGTATATGACTGCAACACGTATAGAAAGAGGAGAGAATAAGTGAATCATGTGGGTTTTGAATGATGAAAATGTGAGGGAATAGATGGGATGTATTTGTTGAAAGGTGCAACGAGAGGAAAGTAAAATACCTAAACCACCTCCTTGTCTATTGCCAGACCTAGAAGTGTGGTTGAAGTGGAGACCCCCATGTGACATTGGTTCCCAACCAATTGGGTATTGGTTCCCAACAGTTATGAATGATGTTGTGGACTCTCCCTGCCTTGGGAAGGAAAACAAAATGTATGCTTACCAGATAAATTCTTTTCATTCCTGGCAGGGAGTATCCACGACCCCGTCCATAATTGTTTTGGCGGCACCCTAATATTTTTCCTGCTTTTCCTCATTTCCTCAGCTGAATGACTGGGAGGATGGGGAAGTGGGAGGGGTATTTATGGCCTTTGGCTGGGGTGTCTTTGCCTCCTTCTGGTGGTCAGGTGTTGATATTCCCAACAGTTATGAATGAAGTTGTGGACTTTCCCTGCCCGGAAGCAAAGGAATTTATCTGGTAAGCATAAATGTTGTTTTCCTGCAACAGAAACGTTTTTTCACTGTAAGAGCAATAAAATTGTGGCACTCATTATCAAAGGAGGTAGTGAATGCATTTAGATACATTTAAAAATGGTTTGGATATATTTCGGGCTAGAAACAGTATTCATGAATAGGATTGCTTGTATTAAATGGGGCACCTTTTAGTAGGATTAATTTAAAGGGACAGTCAACCATAGAATTGTTATTGTTTTAAAAGATAGATAATCCCTTTATTACTCATTCCCCAGTTTTGCATAACCAACACAGTTATATTAATGTACTTTTTACCTTTGTGATTACCTTGTATCTAGGAACCTTCTTCCAGCCCCCTGATCACATGACTGTGACTGTTTATTATCTATTGTCTTAAATTTAGCATTGTATTGTGCTAGATCTTAAATAACTTTCTGTGCCTGAACACAGTGTTATCTATATAGCCCACGTGTACTTTCTGTCTCTTTGTGTTGAAAAGAGATTTAAAAAGCCTGTGATAAGAGGCAGCACCCTAAAAGGCTTAGAAATTAGCATATGAGCCTACCTATGTTTAGTTTAAACTAAGAATACCAAGAGAAAAAAGCAAATTTGATGATAAAAGTAAATTGGAAAGTCAATTAAAATTAAAAGTCCTATCTGAATAATGAGAGTTTAATTTATACTTGACTGTCCCTTTAAGCTCAACTGGAGCTTTTTTTGTAAGTATATTAGATTTATATAGGTTGAACTCGATGGACTTCGGTCTTTTTTCAACCTAATTTACTATGTTACTATGTTACCTGATACCTATGTATGCTCACCTTGCTCCTGAGATGAAGCATACTTACTTAGCACCTATGTATGCTCAACTGGATCCTAAAGGTCAAGCATAATAACCTGAAACTGGTGTATGCTTGCCTTGTTCCTGAAGCTCTTCCAGCTGTACCTATCTGGTTTCCTGTGACAGTCTCACCAACAGTACCCACTGGGTATCCTGTATCTGCTGAGAAACCTGTATCTAACAGAAGAAAAGTCCAGCACACTTACCAAATGTTTGTCTCTGCAGGCCACTTATGTCTGCCAACATCAACTTACAACCAAGTAAAATAAATCTAGCCGTACCAGCAAATTTCAGCAATTCAAAAAAATTTTTATACCCAGGTAAAACATTACAACAAATGTTTCAGGAGTTACCCCTTAAAGGACCAGTCAACACAGTAGATTAGCATAATCAGCAAATGCAAGATAACAAGACAATGCAATAGCACTTAGTATGAACTTCAAATGAGTAGTAGATTTTTTTTCTGACAATTTTAAAAGTTATGTCTTTTTCCACTCCCCCCCCGTACCATGTGACAGCCATCAGCCAATCACAAATGCATACACGTACCATGTGACATCCATCAGCCATTCACAAATGCATACACACTTATTCTTGCACATGCTCAGTAGGAGCTGGTGACTCAAAAAGTTTAAATATAAAAAGACTGTGCACATTAAGTTAATGGAAGTAAATTGGAAAGTTGTTTAAAATGGCATGCTCTATCTGAATAATGAAAGTTTAATTTTGATTGAGTGTCCCTTTAATCATGTTGCATAGTTTAAACAGTGCTCACATGCTCTATATATACACATGTAGCAAACGAGAAGGAGGCTCACAAAATTAACCCTTCACCACATCTTACCATGCATATTCTATTCCTAACTTCAAATCTAATTCTTTATCTTTAAATCAATTGTTAGTTATATAAGTTAAACAACACACTCGAGCATTTATGTTAAATAGCACTCACTAGCATTATATATACAAGTCTTTTGACCTGAAAGAATTTTAATATCATTACAGAACCTTTTCTGAAAGTATCATTACAGAACCTTTTCTGAATGTATATGCTTTCAGAAAAATAAGGACCAATCAATTTATATGTTCATGTCATTAGGTACTAAAGAGTTAAGATGGAAAATCCAAAATGTTTCTCTTCTTATTAGTAGTAGTTTCCTATTACTCCCCACCTTGGAAGTCTAACCTGTTCTGATATTTGAAAGCGCAATTGGGATACTGAATCACCAGCTAGTCTAAAGTGATGAGATACAGGGGCTTCCATATCTTTTGCTCTTATGTTAGCCCTATGCTCGACTATGCAGTCATGCACCCTATAGGTGGTTTCCCCTATATATATTTTTCCACATGGGCATTTAATGAGGTAAACCACAAAATCCGTATTGCAAGTGTAAAAATCATTAATGGTATACTTTCTATCTGACATGGGGTGTAAAATATTGAAGTGGGTTTTTTTTTAAGTTGGGTTTTAGAATAGACATAACTGTGTTTTATTATTTTTGTAATGGTAGGTATTTTTTTTTTTTGTAATGTTAGCTTTTTGTCATTTTCAGGTTAGGTTTTTTATTTTTACAGCAGTGGGATATTTTGCGATGTGGGTTTATGGCAGTTTAGGGGTTAATAAAGTAGTAGATATCTCTAAAATTTTAAGAATGCACTGGCACTTATTAGAACAATGTAATCCAGACATTAAAGCCTTTCAAAAAGCCCCAATGATTGCTTTTAAATGAGCACCATCCTTAAGGGATAACCTAATAAGGGCAGATATTGGCCCCAGTAAAAAAGAGAAATTAGGTTCGGAAAAATCTAGGAAATTATCCATGTCTTGTTTGTGTGAATTGCAGCAGTATAACCTTAATTTATTAATTAATTAATGATTTTTACACTTGCAATACGGATTTTGTGGTTTACCTCATTAAATGCCCATGTGGAAAAATATATATGGGGAAACCACCTATAGGGTGCGTGACTGCATAGTCAAGCATAGGGCTAACATAAGAGCAAAAGATATGGCAGCCCCTGTATCTCATCACCTTACACTAGCTGGTAATTCAGTATCCCAATTGCGCTTTCAAATATCAGAACAGGTTAGACTTCCAAGATGGGGAGGTAATATGAAGCTACTATTAAAAAGAAGAGAAACATTTTGGATTTTCCATCTTAACTCTTTAGTACCTAATGACATGAACAAATAAATTGAAAAGTCCTTATTTTTCTGAAAGTATATACATTCAGAAAAGGTTCTGTAATGATACTTTCAGAAAAGGTTCTGTAATGATATTAAAAATGTTCAGGTCAAAAGACTTGTATATATATAATGCTAGTGAGTGCTATTCAATGTAAATGCTAGAGTGTGTTGTTTAACTTATTTATCTAACAATTGGTTTAAAGATAATCAGATTTGAAGTTAGGAATAGAATATGCATGGTAAAATGTGGTGGAGGGTTAATTTTGTGAGCCTCCTTCTGGTTTGCTACAGGTGTATATAAAGAGGCATGTTAGCACTGTTTAAACTAGATTTTTCCGAACCTAATTTCTCTTTTTTACTGGGGCCAATATCTGCCCTTATTAGGTTATCCCTTAAGGATGGTACTCGTTTGAAAGCAATCATTGGGTTTTTTTTTGAAAGGCTTTAATGTCTGGATTACATTGTTCTAATAAGTGACAGTTCTTTCTTATAATTTTAGAGATATCTGTACAATGGTTATTAAATTATGTTATGAACATAATTATTTCTCCCTGTTGTCCACTCTTTTTGATTGCTTTAAGTGTTTCACTCCTGTTAAGTCTCTACTAATGATTCAGGAAAACCCTTAGTTATGAATTGTTCTCCCACCTCTTTTAATCTTATTGGAACTTGTTTTCATCTGAAACTATCCTTCTAACTCTAAGTAGCTGACGCTTAGGTAAGGATTTAATCAAAGAGAATGAATGGACGCTATCATAATGCAATAAACTATTGCGGTCAGAGGGTTTTATATATATATATATATATATATATATATATTCACATCTAGTTAATCAACACTAGCCTCTTTTTCTGGAAATTAATATAAAAATTAAAATCTTTAACAATCTCCATGAGGGATCCATTGTCGGCCATTTGTGTTTTTGTACTTTAGACCATGAAGCAATAAAGGCCTGTTTTACTTCATTTTCAAGGCTCAAGTAAACTATTCTATATTTATCTAGTACCGAAGAGTTGTCTGAACCTCTACACCGTGCCTGATTCTTGCTTTGGTTACTGTTTCCTGAAATAGTAAATTTAAAATGAAGACTTTATTCAAAAAGGACAACAACATTCATCTATTGCTGGGTAAAAAGAGTGGGAATATCACATCTAATCCTCTAATCTAAATGTTTCTCTTCTTTTTAATAGTAGCTTCATATTACCTCCCCATCTTGGAAGTCTAACCTGTTCTGATATTTGAAAGCGCAATTGGGATACTGAATTACCAGCTAGTGTAAGGTGATGAGATACAGGGGCTGCCATATCTTTTGCTCTTATGTTAGCCCTATGCTTGACTATGCAGTCACGCACCCTATAGGTGGTTTCCCCATATATATTTTTCCACATGGGCATTTAATGAGGTAAACCACAAAATCTTTAACAATCTCCATGAGGGATCCATTGTCGGCCATTTGTGTTTTTGTACTTTAGACCATGAAGCAATAAAGGCCTGTTTTACTTCATTTTCAAGGCTCAAGTAAACTATTCTATATTTATCTAGTACCGAAGAGTTGTCTGAACCTCTACACCGTGCCTGATTCTTGCTTTGGTTACTGTTTCCTGAAATAGTAAATTTAAAATGAAGACTTTATTCAAAAAGGACAACAACATTCATCTATTGCTGGGTAAAAAGAGTGGGAATATCATATCTATATCACTTCAATATGAACCCAACACTAATTAAAAACAAAAAAGGGGCCTAGTGGCTAATGGGGAGTGTGAATAAATGTATAAATTATGGGGTTAGTTAGATTTAACAAGTATTCAATTTGGCAGTTGTTGATGCTAGGAAAAATTCTCCTGCCTACAAACTCCGTAAGGGTTCTCCAATTAGCCGATTATAGTTAAAACCCCATATATTTATCAACAGCAAATCTTACATACACACAGAATACTCATTCATTATATATCCTTATAATTAAGGGCCATAGTCGTGTCCTATTGTAATAGGGACTAGCTGCTATTCTCTTTAGTAGTAGTGATTTTAAGTTGAATCACTGTATCTATTGCATTAATAGACATTATCATCAGTCAAAAAAACAACTGTCGTTTAAGTGAAGTAATTTTCCTCATATGCTTTTATCACAGTACAATATGACTATCACAACAACAGTAGTATGGGTTGTCTGTAAAGAATTTAGCAGCTTAGTCTCTAGTAACGATATAGGGTATGGATATTCTCAATGTTGAAAATGTTTTGAAAATTACAGGGTTAATAACAAATAAACAAACATTCCATACAGGCGTTCCTATGCGCTCAAAGGCGTCCTACTGCCTCCAAACTTCGTGGGGGTTACCCAGTCAGCCTATTTCTGGCTAGAAACCCTATATTAATATTAACGACACTGACATCAATAGATTCATTCGTTATTTTTAGTTATCATAACGGACCATAAACATGCCCCAATGTATCAGAATTAAGCTGCTTTAGAAGTTTAGAAGTTAGCAACTTTGTTTCTGATAGAAATATATTCTTATAGAAATATATTCTTATTAAGTATTGATATTGTAATCCTATTCTTATTAAGTATCAATATTATAACTGTGTGTATTTCAGCAAACAATCATAACACACGTTGCCCCATTACTCCGCCCATCGACGCGTTTCAGCACTAACAAACGTTACTTTGTCAGGGTATTAGGACTGACCAAGTCGAGATACACGGCTTATATGCGTTTGGTTGTTATAGTAACCATTTGTATGTTTGCGGAAGTGTCAACCGCATATTACGGCTTATTGATAATATCAACATACTTGGAAGCGATTATTCCAATATTCTGTAAGTTATTGCAATGGAGGCGAGGAAAAGATCAATATCAATTTATTGCGGACAAACTATCTTTAAAGATGTAAGAAGTACCCAGAAATTTTAGTAAAAAGATGCTAATTATATTGACTCAAAAATTGCAAATTAAAATTACAGTTTTTAACAATAGATAGTGAATTGTCCCACTTCAAAATAAAAAAGATATGGGTAGGTAAGGATTAACTTATATGTTTATTAGTGTAAGATGCTGGCACATGAGGAGTGAAGATTATACATATCTGAAATACACTTCAGAATTATCAAAATGATATATCTATTTAAAATATAATAATCACCATTTATATGTTCTTTACCAACTGTAAAGTTCATATCCGGAACTAGGTTTGGATGTGGTCAGCACCTAATTATTTATTTGTATACAGTATTTCAGTTATGCAAACAGAATCTTATCAGACATCAAGAAACCTTAAGGGAAGCCTTACTATATTCCCACCAGAGATGAGCATCCAAGTGTTACTTATCAAAAAGGGAGTTAATAACATGGTCATATAGTCTCATAGAAAGCATTTAAAAGACAAAGCCTCATTGAGTCCAGTAGGTGACATAGATTGTAACTCATGTATCCACCTACATTCTTTCTGAAGTAACAATTTAGTTACATTCCCTTTTCTCCCACATAGTTTAAGCTGTTCAATGGCAAAGATCTTTATATCGTATTTTCGATCACTATGTATAGAGTTATGTATAGAGTTCATGTGTTGTGCCACTGGAACTGGTCTACTCCACTTGATATCTCCTAAGTGTTCTTAGACTCTAGTGTGTAGTTCTCTCTTGGTTTTGCCCACATAGATCTTTGGGCAGCTACACATGGCAACATAGATAACCATCTTACATCTACAGTTCATAAACAATGTTATATTATATTTTTTGCCAGTTACTGGATGTTCAAAACATTTGGTGGGCTTCATATTGTCACAGGCCTTGCAATGGCAACATTTAAAAAAACCTTTTGTTCTATTCATCCAAGTATCTGTTTGTGTCTTTTGAAAATGACTCTGCATTAGACTGTCCTTTAGATTTCGTGAACGTCTATAATCGGTTTAGATGGTAATATTTCCTTAAGGTCTTCATCCTTGACAGGAATATGCCAATATTTTTTAAGGATTCCTCTCATCTTATTGTGTTGTTCATCAAAAGTGCCAATAGTCCTAACAGGATTTATATATTTTGTCTCTTTTTCACTATTATTCAATAGTGTCTTCCTGTTGATACTTTTGGCTCTTTGATATGCCTTTTTCAAGCAAGTATTGGGATATCCTCTATCCTTAAATCTCTTTCTTAATTCACATACCTCCCTCTCAAAATCCTCATCAGAGCTACAATTTCTTCTAATCTTAAAGTATTGGCCGGTGGGGATACCCAATTTCTGACTTTTGGGGTGATAGCTTTCCCATTTTAGAAGGTTATTTGTTGCCATTGACTTTCTATACAGTGTAGTAATAAGGGTGCCATTTATTTCTTTAGAAATCAACAGGTCCAAACATGCCACAGACTATGGTATATGTATATGTCATACCAAACTCATTGTTATTCATGCATTCCATGAATTTAACAAATTCATTTTTGGTTCCAGTCCAGAGTATAAGGACATCATTGATTTGCCTTAAAAATAATGCAATTGATTCCAGAAAAAGGTTGATGTCATATAGGGATTTACATCCTCATTCAGAGTAATAATCTGTTCAATCCAATCCAGAAAAAGGTTGGCATAAGTTGGCATGCAATAGGTGCCCATTGCAGTCCCTCTCTTCTGCAGATATATTTTGTTATTAAACAAAAATAGTTATGTCTCAAAACAAAGAGAAGGAGGTCTGCAATGTAATCATCATGTATCCCCCCTAGGGAGTTTACAGTTCTCAGGAAGAACTGAACCACTTTTATACCCAGCGGATGATCGATGTTAGTGTACAGGCTATCACCCCAAAAGTCAGAAATTGGGTATCCCCACTGGCCAATACCTTAGGATTAGAAGAAATTGTAGCTCTGATGAGGATGTTGAGAGGGAGGCAAGTGAATTAAGAAAGAGATTTAAGGATAGAGGATATCCCAATACTTGCTTGAGAAAAGCATATCAAAGAGCCAAAAGTATCAACAGGAAGACACTATTGGATAATAGTGAAAAAGAGGCAAACTATATAAATCCTGTTAGGATTATTGGCACTTTTGATGAACAACACAATAAGATGAGAGGAATCTTTGAAACATATTGGCATATTCTTGCCAAGGATGAAGACCTTAAAGAAATATTACTACCTAAACCGATGATAATGAATAGATTTTAACAAATTCTAATGCAGAGCCATTTTCAAAAGACACAAACAGATACTTGGCTGAATAGAACAAAAGTTTTTTTTTCAAATGTAGCTACTGCAAGGCTCTGTGACAATATGAAGCCCACCAAATGTTTTGAACATCCAGTTACTGGTAAAAAATATAATATAACATTGTTTATGAACTGTAGATGTAAGATGGTTATCTATGTTGCCATGTGTAGCTGCCCAAAGATCTATGCGGGCAAAACCAAGAGAGAACTATGCACTAGATTCTTAGAACACTTAGGTGATAACAAGTGGGGTAGACCAGTACCAGTGGTACAACACATGAACTCTATACATAGTAATCAAAAATACGATATAAAGTTCTTTGCCATTGAACAGCTTAAACTATATGGGAGAAAAGGGAATGTAACTAAATTGTTACTTCAGAAAGAATGTAGGTGGATACATGAGTTACAATCTATGTCACCTATAGGACTCAATGCGGCTTTGTTTTTTAAATGCTTTCTATGAGACTATATGGCCATGTTATTAACTACCTTTTTGATAAGTAACACCTGGATGCTCATCTCTGGTGGGAATATAGTAAGGCTTTCTTTAAAGGGACAGTCTACACCAGAATTGTTATTGTTTTAAACTATAGATAATCCCTTTTTTACTCATTCCCCAGTTTTGCATAACCAACGCAGTTATATTTATATATTTTTTACCTCTGTGATTATCTTGTATCTAAGCCTCTGCAAACTGCCCCTTTATTTCAGTTCTTTTGACAGACTTGCAGTTTAGCCAATCAGTGATGGCTCCCAGGTAACTTAACGTGCATGAGCACAGTGTTATCTATATGAAAAACATGAATTAACGCCCTCTAGTGGTGAAAAACCTGTTAAAATGCATTCTTAAGAGGCGGCCTTCAAGGTCTAAGAAATTAGCATATGAACCTCCTAGGTTAAGCTTTCAACTAAGAATACCAAGAGAACAAAGAAAAATTGGTGATTAAAGGAAATTGGAAAATTGTTTGAAAGTTTTTTTTGGACTAGACTGTCCCTTTAAGTTTTCCTGATGTCTGATAAAATTCTGTTTGCATAACTGAAATACTGTATACAAATAAATAAATAGGTGCTGACCACATCCAAACCTAGGTCCGGATATGAACTTTACAGTTGGTAAAGAACATATAAATGGTGATTATTATATTTTAAATAGATATATCCTTTTGATAATTCTGAAGTGTATCTCAAATATGTATAATCTTCACTCCTCCTGTGCCAGCATCTGACACTAATAAACATATCAATCCTTACCTACCCATATTTTTGATTTTGAGGTGGGACAATTCACTATCTATTGTTAAAAACTGTAATTTTAATTTGCAATTTTTGAGTCAATATAATTAGCATCTTTTTACAAAAATTTCTGGGTACTTCTTACATCTTTAAAGATAGTTTGTCCGCAATAAATTGATATTGATATTTTCCTTGCCTCCACTGCAATAACATGCAGAATATTGGAATATATATACAAAGTTTCTAACTTCTAAACAGATAGTTTAACTCTTGGTGAATATAAATGATACATTAAGTTGTGACAACAGCATCCGAGCTTGATAAGCAGGGACATTTGATTAATAATTAACGACTAATGTTAATATCCGTTGGTGTGATAAACACAACTTCCTAGCACTACT
This sequence comes from Bombina bombina, assembly GCF_027579735.1. Classification (NCBI taxonomy): domain Eukaryota; kingdom Metazoa; phylum Chordata; class Amphibia; order Anura; family Bombinatoridae; genus Bombina; species Bombina bombina. The sequence continues at coordinate 119,415,526 of NC_069507.1, forward strand.
AAGTTAAAAAACTTTTGTTTAAACTTTTGTAACTGAATCCTGATATATTAAAGTTTTTCAGATTAATTCTGATACATTGGGGCATGTTTATGGTCCGTTATGATAACGAAAAATAACGAATGAATCCATTGATGTGATTGTGGTTGATATTTATATATGGTTTCTAGCCAGAAATCAGCTGACTGGGTAACCCCCACGAAGTTTGCAGGCAGGAGGACGCCTTTAAGCGCATAGGAACGCCTGTATGGAATGTTTGTTTAACTGTTGTTAACCCTAATTTTCAAAACATTTTCAACATTGAGAATATCCATACCCTATATCGTTACTAGAGACTAAGCTGCTAAATTCTTTACAGACAACCCATACTACTGTTGATGTAATAGTCATATTGTACTCTGATAACAGCATATGAGGAAAATTATTGAACTTAATCGACAGTTGTTTTTTTGACTGATGATAATGTCTATTCAACTTAAAATCACTACTACTAAAGAGAATTGCAGCTAGTCCCTATTACAATAGGACACGACTATGACCCTTAATTATGATATATAATGAATGAGTATTCTGTGTGTATGTAAGATGTGCTGTCGATAAATATATGGGGTTTCAACTATAATCGGCTGATTGGAAAACTCTTACAGAGTCTGTAGGCAGGAGAATTTTTTCTAGCGTCTAAAACTGCCAAATTGAATACTAGTTAAATCTAGCTAACCCCATAATTTATACATTTATTCACACTCCCCATTAGCCACTAGGCCCCTTGTTTTGTTTTTTGTTTTTAATTAGTGTTGGGTTCATATTAAATAGAAGGATTGGATGTGATATTCCCTCTCTTTTTCCCAGCAATAGATGAATGTTGTTGTCCTTTTTCAATAAAGTGTTAATTTTAAATTTACTATCTCATAATTATTAATGTATAATTCTACATTGGGCTAAAAGCCCTCAAATCCTCTACATAACCTTATAATCTTCGGTATTTACTAGTGATTTAATTCACATTAGAATTTGGGTATTTTTAGGTACCTTTTAGTAAGTGGCTACTTATCTACTACTATTGATTTTGCTAAGTGGAAGCTAGTGGCTTTTCACATTAAATGTGTGCAATAGGCCTTCAGAAACATAGCAAAAATTATGAAAAACAGGTTAAGTCCTTTTGGGAGGTTTTTAGCCTAGAAAATTATGTGAAAAACAAACTGATCCCAAGAGGTTCAAGAATACAGTTTGCCCCCTCTTTCCACATTAATGATGAAACATTTATTGCAAGATGGCAAGAAATATTAACTCAGTGTTCATTAGATCTGATGAAGTTAACACTGGAATATGAGAAATAGCAATATGATCATTTAACCAAACTAAATGAGGATGCAAAAGTACAGATGAATACATTTATGAGCCATAAAGATTTTGATGCCCTTCACCAAAAACTCAAATTCCATATTGATAAATTAAAAGAAGAACTTAGCGAAAATAAAAACAGAAAATTACAAAGAGAATGGTCAGACCATTAAAAGGGCAATATTTATAAGTCACAATTTAAAAGAACACCCAGACATGTTCAAGATAAAAATCATAACAACGGTAGACAAGATAGATCAGATAAATCCTCTACCGAATCAGAGACCTCAGATGAACCTAAGATGAAGAGATTTAAGGATAGAGGATATCCCAATACTTGCTTGAAAAAAGCATTTCAAAGAGCCAAAAGTATCAACAGGAGGACACTATTGAATACTAGTGAAAAATAGACAAAAGATATAAATCCTGTTAGGATTATTGGCACTTTTGATGAACAACACAATAAGATGAGAGGAATCTTTGAAAAATATTGGCATATTCTTGCCAAGGATGAAGACCTTAAGGAAATATTACCATCTAAACTGATGATAACGAAAAGACGTTCACAAAATCTAAAGGACATTCTAATGCAGAGCCATTTTCAAAAAACACAAACAGATACTTAAAAAAAAAAAAAAAGGAGAGAAGCGCTCAACCTGGGAACGAACAATAATAGCTTGTTCTATGGCTAGTTACCACCCTAGAAGCAGCCTCCTTTTGCTCACAGAGAAGAACTTTCCTGAAGCATATCAGTCTGATTCTGACTTAACATTGCAGTCCAGCCCCGAAATACCAGGCAATCCCTCTCTGAACAAGAGAAACAGCAAAACCCCAGACATACGTTTCAGCCTATTGTGGGCCTCGTCAGTGAGGTGCAGCCATATCCCTCTAGGCACACTGAGCAACAGGTCCACGTCTGGATTCCTGCATCACACTTAGGCAGACTTCCCCAAGTGTCATAATTTGCATAAAAAAAAGAGAGAAGCGCTCAACCTGGGAACGAACAATAGCATAATAGCTTGTTCTATGGCTAGTTACCACCCTAGAAGCAGCCTGTTTTTGCTCAATATGTGCCTTTCACAGAGAAGAACGTTCCTGTAGCATATCAGTCTGATTCTGACTTAACAGTGCTGTCCAGCCCCGAAATACCAGGCAATCCCTCTCTGAATGAGAGAAACAGCAAAACCCCAGACGTACGTTTCGGCCTATTGTGGGCCTCGTCAGTGAGGTGCAGCCATATCCCTCTAGGCACACTGAGAAACGGGTCCACGTCTGGATTCCCGCATCACATTTAGGGAGACTTCCCCAAGTGTCATAATTTGCATAAAAAAAAGAGAGAAGCGCTCAACCTGGGAATGAACAATAGCATAATAGCTTGTTCTATGGCTAGTTACCACCCTAGAAGCAGCCTCTTTTTGCTCAATATGTGCCTTTCACAGAGAAGAACTTTCCTGTAGCATATCAGTCTGATTGTGACTTAACAGTACAGTCCAACCCCCGAAATACCAGGCAATCCCTCTCTGAACGAGAGAAAGAGCAAAACCCCAGACGTATGTTTCGGCCTATTGTGGGCCTCGTCAGTGAGGTGCAGCCATATCCCTCTAAGCACACTGAGCAACGGGTCCACGTCTGGATTCCCGCATCACACTTAGGGAGACTTCGCCAAGTGTCATAATTTGCATTAAAAAAAAAGAGAGAAGCGCTCAACCTGGGAACGAACAATAGCATAATAGCTTGTTCTATGGCTAGCTACCACCCTAGAAGCAGCCTCTTTTTGCTCAATATGTGCCAGAGAAGAACTTTCCTGTAGCATATCAGTCTGATTCTGACTTAAGAGAATCAGGTTGAGAATTCAGGTTGAGCGCTTCTCTCTTTTTATTTATGCAAATTATGACATTTTGGGAAGTCTCCCTAAGTGTGATGTGGGAATCCAGACGTGGACCGGTTGCTCAGTGTGCCTAGAGGGATATGGCTGCACCTCACTGATGAGGCCCACAATAGGCCGAAACGTACGTCTGGGGTTTTGCTGTTTTTCTCGTTTTTGTGTGTCTCAGTGTTTTTGTGTGTGTGTCTGAGTGTGTTTCCGAGTGTTTGTGTGTGCATCTGAGTATGTTTTTAAGCGTGTCTGAGTGTTTGTATGTGTGTTTGCTGTGTTTTTGTGTGTGTCTGCTTTCTGGTGGGGGGGTGACACCATGACTTACCGCACCGGGTGACACCAACCCTAGTGACGCCACTGTCTATTGATCAGAGAGGGATTTTCTGGTATTTCGGGGTTGGACTGTACTGTGAAGTCAGGATCAGACTGATATGCTTCAGGAAAGTTTTTCTCTGTGAAAGGCACATGTTGAGCAAAAAGAGGCTGCTTCTTGGGTGGTAACTAGCCATAGAACAAGCTATTATGCTTTTGTTCGTTTCCAGGTTGAGCGCTTCTCTCTTTTTAATTATGCAAATAAAATCTCCCTAAGTGTGATGCGGGAATCCAGACGTGGACCCGTTGCTCAGTGTGCCTAGAGGGATATGGCTGCACCTCACTGAAGAGGCCCACAATAGGCTGAAACGTATGTCTGGGGTTTTGCTGTTTCTATTGACAGTGGCGTCACTAGGAGGGTGCGGGCCGCACCTGTGTGACACCCTCCAGGGGGTGACACAAAAAAAAAATGTCTTTTTTTTTTCTTTTACATTTTATTGAAATTCAAAGAAATACAATGTTGAGATGCATAGATTATTTTATTAGAGGCTGGCATTTGTGAACATTAGTGGGACTGGGGAAGTTGTAGACACACAATTTTTTTGCCCCTTGAGCTCCTCCCCTGCCCAATTTCACTATGAATGTTGTGGGTGTGCCGTGGGGCTTGCAAAGTTGCGCTGCTAGCCTAAACCTGCCTGCCTATCTGTGCTCACTGCTCATTGACATGCGGCCCAGGGCTGTGCACTGACAGACTTGGAACAGAGTCAGAGAGCAGAATTTTCATAGTTTGCACGCCTAAACCTTTTTTTCAGTGATTTATTTTAGAGTGCTCTGTTTATCTTTCATTTGATGTTCTGCTGAGCCAGGGAGCAGCTCTAGGCATGAGCTTCATAATTAATGCAGTGCAGTTTACATATTTTGTATGTGTGTGTCTGAGTTTTTGTGTGTCTCAGTGTTTTTGTGTGTGTGTCTGAGTGTGTTTCCGATTGTTTGTGTGTGCATCTGAGTATGTTTTTAAGTGTGTCTGAGTGTTTGTATGTGTGTTTGCCTGTGTTTTTGTGTGTGTCTGCTTTCTGGTGGGGGGGTGACACCATGACTTACCGCACCGGGTGACACGAACCCTAGTGACGCCACTGTCTATTGATCAGAGAGGGATTTTCTGGTATTTCGGGGCTGGACTGTACTGTGAAGTCAGGATCAGACTGATATGCTTCAGGAAAGTTTTTCTCTGTGAAAGGCACGTATTGAGCAAAAAGAGGCTGCTTCTTGGGTGGTAACTAGCCATAGAACAAGCTATTATGCTTTTGTTCATTTCCAGGTTGAGCGCTTCTCTCTTTTTATTTATGCAAATTATGACATTTTGGGAAATCTCCCTAAGTGTGATGCGGGAATCTAGACGTGGACCCGTTGCTCAGTGTGCCTAGAGGGATATGGCTGCACCTCACTGACGAGGCCCACAATAGGCCGAAATGTACGTCTGGGGTTTTGCTGTTTCTCTCGTTCAGAGAGGGATTGCCTGGTATTTCGGGGCTGGACTGTACTTTGAAGTCAGGATCAGACTGATATGCTTCAGGAAAGTTTTTCTCTGTGAAAGGCACATGATGAGCAAAAAGAGGCTGCTTCTTGGGTGGTTACTAGCCATAGAACAAGCTATTATGCTATTGTTCGTTTCCAGGTTGAGCGCTTCTCTCTTTTTATTTATACAAACAGATACTTGGCTGAATAGAACAAAAGGATTTTTCAAATGTAGCCACTGAAAGGCCTGTGACAATATGAAGCCCATCAAATGTTTTAAACATCCAGTTACTGGCAAAAAATGTAATATAACATTGTTTATGAACTGTAGATGTAAGATGGTTATTTATGTTGCCATGTGTAGCTGCCCAAAGATCTATGTGGGCAAAACCAAGAGATAACTACACACTAGAGTCTTAGAGCACTTAGGTGATATCAAGTGGGGTAGACCAGTTCCAGTGGTACAACACATGAACTCTATACATAACTCTATACATAGTGATCAAAAATACGATATAAAGTTCTTTGCCATTGAACAGCTTAAACTATATGGGAGAAAAGGGAATGCAACTAAATTGTTACTTCAGAAAGAATGTAGGTGGATACATGAGTTACAATCTATGTCACCTATAGGACTCAATGAGGCTTTGTCTTTTAAAAGCTTTCTATGAGACTATATGGCCATGTTATTAACTACCTTTTTGATAAGTAACACCTGGATGCTCATCTCTGGTGGGAATATAGTAAGGTTTTCCTTAAGTTTTCCTGATGTCTGATAAGATTCTGTTTGCATAACTGAAATACTGTATACAAATAAATAATTAGGTGCGGACCACATCCAAACCTAGTTCCGGATATGAACTTTACAGTGGGTAAAGAACATACAAATGGTGATTATTATATTTTAAATAGATATATCATTTTGATATTTCTGAAGTGTATCTCAGATATGTATAATCTTCACTCCTCCTGTGCCAGCATCTGACACTAATAAACATATAAGTCAATCCTTACCTACCCATATTTTTGATTTTGAGGTGGGACAATTCACTATCTATTGTTAAAAACTGTAATTTTTACTTGCAATTTTTGAATCAATATAATTAGCATCTTTTTACTAAAATTTCTGGGTACTTCTTACATCTTTAAATATAGTTTGTCCGCAATAAATTGATATTGATCTTTTCCTTGCCTCCACTGCAATAACATGCAGAATATTGGAATAAATGCTTCCAAGTATGTTGATATTATCAATAAGCCGGAATATGCGGTTGACACTTCCGCAAACATACAAATGATTACTATAACATCCAAGCGCATATAAGCTGTGTATCTCGGCTTGGCCAGCCCTAATACCCTGACAAAGTCACGTTTGTTAGTGATGAACTGCGTCACTGGGCGGGGCTAATGGGGCAACGTGTGTTGATTATTGTTTGCTGAAATACACACAGTTATAATATTGATACTTAATAAGAATAAGATTACAATATCGATACTTAATAAGAATATATTTCTATAAGAATATATTTCTATCAGAAACAAAGTTGCTAACAGATAAACAGATAGTTTTACTATTGGTCAATATAAATGATACATTAAGCTGTGACAACAGCATCTGAGCTTGATAAGCAGGGAAATTTTATTAATGATTAACGACTAATGTTAATATCTGTTGGTGTGATAAACACAACTTTCTAGCACTACTAAGTTAAAAAAAACTTTTGTTTGTAGCTGAATCCTGATTATATTAAAGTTTTGCAGCTTAATTCTGATACATTGAGGCATGTTTATGGTCCGTTATGATAACGAAAATTAACGAATGAATCCATTGATGAGTGTGGTTGATATATATATATATATATATATATATATATATATATATATATAGGGTTTCTAGACAGAAATCGACTGACTGGGTAACCTCCACAAAGTTTTCAGGCAGGAGGATGCCTTTAAGCGCATAGTGTTACCCTGTAATCCTGATTATATTAAAGTTTTGCAGCTTAATTCTGATACATTGAGGCATGTTTATGGTCCGTTATGATAACGAAAAATAACGAATGAATCCATTGTGAGTGTGGTTGATATATATATATATATATATATATATATATATATATATATATATAGGGTTTCTAGCCAGAAATCGGCTGACTGGGTAACCTCCACGAAGTTTTCAGGCAGGAGGATGCCTTTAAGCGCATAGTGTTACCCTGTATGGAATGTTTGTTTAACTGTTGTTAATCCTATAAATTTCAAAACATTTTCAACGTTGAGAATATCCACACCCTATATTGTTACTAGAGACTAAGCTGCTAAATTCTTTACAGACAACCCATACTACTGTTATGTAATAGTCATATTGTACTGTGATAACAGCATATGAGGAAAATTATTGAACTTAAACGACAGTTGTTTTTTTGACTGATGATAATGTCTATTGATGCAATAGATACAGTGATTCAACTTAAAATCACTACTACTAAAGAGAATTGCAGCTAGTCCCTATTACAATAGGACACGACTATGGCCCTTAATGATAAGGATATATAATGAATGAGTATTCTGTGTGTATGTAAGATTTGCTGTTGATAAATATATGGGGTTTTAACTATAATCGGCTGATTGGAGAACTCTTACAGAGTCTGTAGGCAGGAGAATTTTTCCTAGCGTCTACAACTGCCAAATTGAATACTTGTTAAATCTAACTAACCCCATAATTTATACATTTATTCACACTCCCCATTAGCCACTAGGCCCCTTTTTTGTTTTTAATTAGTGTTGGGTTCATATTGAATAGAAGGATTGGATGTGATATTCCCTTTTTCTCTTTTTTTCTCCTTTTACCCAGCAATAGATGAATGTTGTTGTTGTCCTTTTTCAATAAAGTTTTAATTTTAAATTTACTATTTCATAATTATTAGTGTATAATTCTACACTGGGCTTTCCTGCTCTGTTTGTCTTCACTCATCAAAGTTAAATCCGGGTGGCGGCTCTTCATCTTTATCCTGGCGGCGCTCCATATTCATCCTGGTGGTGGTCCATCTTTATCCTGATGATCTTCTATTTTCATCCCGGCAGCGGTTTTCTTATCTTTATACATCCATCTTATCTTCCATCCCCAATGTCTTCTTTATGCTGTCAGCAACCACACTCTGAATTTTAAATATGAGGTACTGCCTTTATATAGGGGTATCTTTGCATTCCTATTGGATCATTTTCAATGTTTTATTTATTATTTATTTTGGCCTGCAAACGAGCTAAATGCCCTAGTTTTTTTAGATAGCCTTTTTTCTGGGGGTGGGGTGGGGGGTTAATTGAAAAGGCATCACTGTAGGGGAATGTTTTACAAAATGCCCTTTAAAGGGTTATTGCTGTAGTTTAGTGTTAGTATAGGATTTTTTATAATGGGGTGGGGGTTTTTTAAGTTTGGTTTTAGAACAGGCATAACTGTTTATTTTATTTTTGTAATGGTAGGTATTTTTTATTTTTTTTGTAATGTTAGGTTTTTGTAATTTTCAGGTAAGGTTAGGTTTTTTATTTTTACAGCAGTGGGATATTGGCTGCGATGTGGGTTTATGGCAGTTTAGGGGTTAATAAAGTAGTTGGGTGTTTCTTTATGTGGGGGTGTGGGGGTTTAGGGGTTAATAGAGTAGTGGGGTATTTCTCCAACATAGGTGTGTCCGGTCCACGGCGTCATCCTTACTTGTGGGATATTCTCTTCCCCAACAGGAAATGGCAAAGAGCCCAGCAAAGCTGGTCACATGATCCCTCCTAGGCTCCGCCTACCCCAGTCATTCTCTTTGCCGTTGTACAGGCAACATCTCCACGGAGATGGCTTAGAGTTTTTTAGTGTTTAACTGTAGTTTTTCATTATTCAATCAAGAGTTTGTTATTTTCAAATAGTGCTGGTATGTACTATTTACTCAGAAACAGAAAAGAGATGAAGAATTCTGTTTGTATGAGGAAAATGATTTTAGCAACCGTAACTAAAATCCATGGCTGTTCCACACAGGACTGTTGAGAGCAATTAACTTCAGTTGGGGGAACAGTGTGCAGTCTCTTGCTGCTTGAGGTATGACACATTCTAACAAGACGATGTAATGCTGGAAGCTGTCATTTTCCCTATGGGATCCGGTAAGCCATTTTTATTAAGATAGTAAATAAGGGCTTCACAAGGGCTTATTAAGACTGTAGACTTTTTCTGGGCTAAATCGATTCATTATTAACACATATTTAGCCTTGAGGAATCATTTATTCTGGGTATTTTGATATGATTATATCGGCAGGCACTGTTTTTGACACCTTATTCTTTAGGGGCTTCCCTAATCATAGTCAGAGCCTCATTTTCGCGCCGGTAATGGCGCACTTGTTTTTGAGGACAGCATGGCATGCAGCTGCATGTGTGTGGAGCTCTGATACATAGAAAAGTCTTTCTGAAGGCTACACAAGCGCGCCACTATACCCATAGAAGATAGTTGTGCTTTCCAAGATCCTATGGATAAAAAATTAGAAGGTCTGCTAAAGATGTTTGTTCAGCAAGGTTCCCTTCTACATCCAATTGCATGCATTGTCCCTGTCACTGCAGCCGCGTGTTTCTAGTTTGATGAGCTAGGAAAGGCGATTATTAGTAATTCTTCTTCTTATGAGGAGATTATGGACAGAATTCGTGCTCTTAAATTGGCTAATTCTTTCACCCTAGACGCCACCTTGCAATTGGCTAGGTTAGCGGCGAAAAAATTCTGGGTTTTGCTATTGTGGCGCAGAGCGCTTCGGTTAAAATCTTGGACAGCGGATGCGTCTTCCAAGAACAAATTGCTTGACATTCCTTTCAAGGGGAAAACACTCTTTGGCCCTGACTTGAAAGAGATTATCTCTGATATCACTGGGGGCAAGGGCCACGCCCTTCCTCGGGATAGGTCTTTTCAAGACCAAAAATAAACCTAAGTTTAAGCAGGAAGGTAATACTTCTCAAGCCAATCCAGCCTGGAGACCTATGCAAGGCTGGAACATAGGAAAGCAGGCCAGGAAACCTGCCACTGCTACCAAGACAGCATGAAATGCGGGCCCCCGATCCGGGACCGGATCTGGTGGGGGGCAGACTCTCTCTCTTCGCTCAGGCTGGGGCAAGAGATGTTCTGGATCCTTGGGCGTTAGAAATAGTCTCCCAAGGTTATTCTCTGGAGTTCAAGGGGCTTCCTCCTAGGGGGAGGTTCCACAGGTCTCAGTTGTCTTCAGACCACATAAGAAGACAGGCATTCTTACATTGGGTAAAAGACCTGCTAAAAATGGGAGTGATTCATCCTGTTCCATTAGGAGAACAAGGGATGGGGTTCTACTCCAATCTGTTCATAGTTCCCAAAAAAGAGGGAACGTTCAGACCAATCTTCGATCTCAAGATCTTGAACAAGTTTCTCAAGGTTCCATCGTTCAAGATGGAAACCATTCGAACACTTCTTCCTTCCATCCAGGAAGGTCAATTCATGACCAAGGTGGATTTCAAGGATGCGTATCTACATATTCCTATCCACAAGGAACATTATCGGTTCCTAAGGTTTGCATTCCTGGACAAGCATTTCCAGTTCGTGGCGTTTTCTTTCGGATTAGCCACTGCTCCTAGGTTTTTCTCATAGGTACTAGGGTCCCTTCTGGCGGTGCTAAGACCAAGGGGCATTGCTGTAGTACCTTACTTGGACGACATTCTGATTCGAGCGTCGTCCCTTCCTCAAGTATAGGCTCACACGGACATTGTCCTGGCCTTTCTCAGATCTCACGGATGGAAAGTGAACGTGGAAAAGAGTTCTCTATCTCCGTCAACGAGGGTTCCCTTCTTGGGAACTATAATAGACTCCTTAGAAATGAGGATTTTTCTGACAGAAGCCAGAAAAACAAAACTTCTAGACTCTTGTCGGATACTTCATTCCGTTCCTCTTCCTTCCATAGCGCAGGGCATGGAAGTGATAGGTTTGATGGTAGCGGCACTGGACATAGTTCCTTTTGCGCGCATTCATCTAAGACCATTACAACTGTTCATGCTCAGTCAGTGGAATGGGGACTATTCAGACTTGTCTCCGAAGATACAAGTAAATCAGAGGACCAGAGACTCATTCCGTTGGTGGCTGTCCCTGGACAACCTGTCACAAGGGATGACCTTCTGCAGACCAGAGTGGGTCATTGTCACGACCGACGCCAGTCTGATGGGCTGGGGCGCGGTCTGGGGATCCCTGAAAGCTCAGGGTCTTTGGTCTCGGGTAGACTCTCTTCTACCGATAAATATTCTGGAACTGAGAGCGATATTCAATGCTCTCAAAGCTTGGCCTCAGCTAGCGAGGGCCAAGTTCATACATCAACCATCAGGGGGGAACAAGGAGTTCCCTAGCGATGGAAGAAGTGACCAAAATCATTCTATGGGCGGAGTCTCACTCCTGCCACCTGTCTGCTATCCACATCCCAGGAGTGGAAAATTGGGAAGCGGATTTTCTGAGTCGTCAGACATTGCATCCGGGGGAGTGGGAACTCCATCCGGAAATCTTTGCCCAAGTCACTCAACCGTGGGGCATTCCAGACATGGATCTGATGGCCTCTCGTCAGAACTTTAGAGTTCCTTACTACGGGTACAGATCCAGGGATCCCAAGGCGGCTCTAGTGGATGCACTAGTAGCACCTTGGACCTTCAAACTAGCTTATGTGTTCCCGCCGTTTCCTCTCATCCCCAGGCTGGTAGCCAGGATCAATCAGGAGAGGGCGTCGGTGATTTTGATAGCTCCTGCGTGGCCACGCAGGACTTGGTATGCAGATCTGGTGAATATGTCATCGGCTCCACCATGGAAGCTACCTTTGAGACGAGACCTTCTTGTTCTAGGTCCGTTCGACCCACTCCAGCTGACTGCTTGGAGATTGAACGCTTGATCTTATCAAAGCGAGGGTTCTCAGATTCTGTTATTAATACTCTTGTTCAGGCCTGAAAGCCTGTAACCAGAAAAATTACCACATAATTTGGTATATCTGTTGGTGTGAATCTGCAGGATTCCCTTGGGACAAGGTTAAGATTCCTAAGAGTCTATCCTTCCTTCGAGAAGGATTGGAAAAAGGATTATCTGCAAGTTCCTTGATGGGACAGATTTCTGCCTTGTCCGTGTTACTTCACAAAAAGCTGGCAGCTGTGCCAGATGTTCTAGCCTTTGTTCAGGCTCTGGTTAGAATCAAGCCTGTTTACAAAATTTTTGACTCCTACTTGGAGTCTCAACCTAGTTCTTTCAGTTCTTCAGGGGGTTCCGTTTGAACCCTTACATTCCGTTGATATTAAGTTATTATCTTGGAAAGTTTGTTTTTGGTTGCAATTTCTTCTGCTAGAAGAGTTTCAGAATTATCTGCTCTGCAGTGTTCTTCTCCTTATCTGGAGTTCCATGCAGATAAGGTGGTTTTGCGTACTAAACCTGGTTTTCTTCCAAAAGTTGTTTCTAACAAAGACATTAACCAGGAGATAGTTGTACCTTTCTTTGTGTCCTAATCCAGTTTCAAAAAAGGAACGTTTGTTGCACAACTTGAATGTAGTTCGTGCTCTCAAATTTTACTTAGCAGCTACTAAGGATTTCAGACAAACTTTGTCTTTGTTTGTTGTTTATTCTGGTAAACGGAGAGGTCAAAAAGCAACTTCTACCTCTCTCTCCTTCTGGATTGAAAGCATTATCCGATTGGCTTATGAGACTGCCGGACGGCAGCCTCCTGAAAGAATCACAGCTCACTCCACTAGGGCTGTGGCTTCCACATGGGCCTTCAAGAACGAGGCTTCTGTTGATCAGATATGTAGGGCAGCGACTTGGTCTTCACTGCACACTTTTACCAAATTTTACAAGTTTGATACTTTTGCTTCTTCTGAGGCTATTTTTGGGAGAAGGGTTTTGCAAGCCGTGGTGCCTTCCATTTAGGTGACCTGATTTGCTCCCTCCCTTCATCCGTGTCCTAAAGCTTTGGTATTGGTTCCCACAAGTAAGGATGACGCCGTGGACCGGACACACCTATGTTGGAGAAAACAGAATTTATGTTTACCTGATAAATTTCTTTCTCCAACGGTGTGTCCGGTCCACGGCCCGCCCTGGTTTTTTTAATCAGGTCTGATAATTTATTTTCTTTAACTACAGTCACCACGGTACCATATGGTTTCTCCTATGCAAATATTCCTCCTTAACGTCGGTCGAATGACTGGGGTAGGCGGAGCCTAGGAGGGATCATGTGACCAGCTTTGCTGGGCTCTTTGCCATTTCCTGTTGGGGAAGAGAATATCCCACAAGTAAGGATGACGCCGTGGACCGGACACACCGTTGGAGAAAGAAATTTATCAGGTAAACATAAATTCTGTTTTTGCAATATTGGATGTGGCGGTTCAGCGGTTAACAGAATAAAGAGGTAGTTTGCTGTGGGGATTTGGCAGTTTAGTGGTTAATAGAGTAGTTTAGTGCAACTGTTTCCTACGGCCAAACTCTTTACGCAACCTTTCAGGTCGCTTAAGAAGTTTCAGCATTGAATGCGATTGCGTTCGATAAATTGCATTTACTTTCAACTTGTAATACAAGCGGGGTTGCCTCTCAATGCTGCCCATAGAAAATATGGAGAGCCTTAACTTGAGCAAATGAATTTGTGGTAATTTAAACTTGTAATATGGATTTGAGCGTAAAGAAAACCGCAATTTCGCAATCATATTTATACTTCTCGCTCTAATGATAGCGCTCCACTCATAATCTGGCCCCTAATGTGTAAACTAATCTAAAAAAGTGTTATAAAGCTATCATATCATGTAGTGTTGTATTGCACTGGGCTTGCATGTCCTTCATATATATAAATGAGACAAATCTCCCAGTGCTAGAGATTTCTGCCATTTTTCTTTTGAGTATTCAGTCAGTTTTGCCCCTGTAAAGTCTGAACTGCAATTTCTCTCCAAGCTAGAGAAGCTTTGACTATTAGGGCCTTAAAGAGACCTTTATAGCCTAAGCACACTCATGTTGAGCTTAATCAGACTCATTAACTTAGTGAGAAAGAACACAGTAAAATCTGGACTGGATCTTGTACATTCAATTACCCTGATAGTGGGGTAGAGAATCGGCCCACCCTGCTCTCCTATCCACCCCAAGGAACCCATAATACACAATAAATAAACAGGTTAGTTTAAACACAGTCTTTCCCTGGGGCTGCCTGTATTATCCCATATCTCAGTGTAGTAATTTCTTAAAATACTGGGACCTAAATACACCCCATCCACAACACTGCCTAGCACTCTGTCACACACACACACACATTATCTATCTATCTATCTATCTATCTATCTATCTATCTAGCTATCTAGCTATATATATATACATTATTATTTTTTGCACTCAAGTGAAAGCCAGACCTGAGCTTTGTTAGGTGAGGGATTTAGCTTTGTTATCCAACCTTCAGATGTTAGCCCTCCCAAGGCTTTTGCTTGAGCGCTACCATTTTACTGTCAACTTATACTCTGAATGCACAAATAAGGGTGCTATTGATTTAACTTATGTGTTGTTAGCTCTAAATAGAGCTAATCTTTTTCCACTCAACTTGTAATCTAGGTTTTTATCTTCTGATATTCATTTTTCCATTTTTATATAGATATACAATCATAAATGGTGGTGTTTTTGAAAGGTAAACTAATGGTAAATGTGAAATGATAAAATCATAGGGAATGACACAAGAATTCTGGCATTTACCTGTATTAGGGTATTTCTGCAAATAAAGGGCTAGATTACAAGTGGGACGCTAAATTGTTGCGCTCCCGCAAACATAAAAATTTGCCCGTTTGCAGGAGCACAATAATTAACCAGCCATTACAAGTGGCAGATTATTGTTACCGTTATCGCTACGAAAATTAATCAGAGATTAGATCTCTGGTTAATTTTCTAAAATCGCTCTAAATGACCTCAAAATTATAGTTTTGTATTTTAAAAAATAAATCTAGCATTTTTTTTAAATAAAAATAAACTGCACTAGGCAGTTTTGGGGCTATAAAGTTGGTGGGAGTGGGGTGTTAGAAAAAAAAACGGCATTAAAAGTGCCTTTACATTGCGGTCTATGGGAACTGTGTGTTCCCATGGACCGCAATGTAAATATATATGTATATGATTATATACATATACATTTATGTGTTAATATGTGTATATACATATATATTAAAACAATGCCCATCGCTGCGCTACTTACCTCTTTTGCTGCGTGAGGTTCTGATGCCGTCTGTGACGGCATCAGAACAAGGCTCCCATAGGAGCCTAAGGAAGCACGCTCTCGTGAGCGCAATGCTTCCTAGCAATGAGAATGCAAACTCACGCTTGCATTGAGACTAACTTGTAATACCAGCTCACATTATCGTGCGCTGATATTAAAAAGTGCATGCAATCGATATTTAGCGATCCACTAGTAATCTGGCCCTAAGTTATTTTCTAAACATTCTTGGTTAGGGCTGGCCATAGATTTTAAAGAAAGTTGCTAAAAAGGAGAATAATTACTGTAAATAATTTGTTAAATATTTCAGTATTACAATATAAACACACATACAGACATAATAAATACAAGCATCTTAAATAGCAAAACATGCAGTTGAAAATATTTAAATTCAAAAGATTGGTAGGATAGATACCATGAATAAAGACAATGCTTAGAATGTGCTTTATTTGCTTAGCAGATTAGAAGGTTATTTGCAGAATACACAGAGCCTTTTGCAGCATGAACAAAAATAAACATTCCTTTATGAAGCCTGTTGTTTTAAGAAATCATTGAAGCATGCTATTAAAATGATTCTTGAAAACCAGCACAGACACTGATTTAAAGGGCATACTTTTATGACACTTTCCCAAATGAAACCCCTAATCAGGCAATGGCCCCAAGTTATCAAGGTCTGTCGGATCAGGTCCGGACAGACCTCGCTGAATACGGCGAGCAATACGCTTGCCGTATTCAGCATTGCACCAGCAGCTCACAATAGGCAGCCAGCAGGGGGGTGTCAATCAACCCAATCGTACTCAATCGGGTTGAATTCCGGCGATGTCTGTCCGCCTGCTCAGAGCAGGCGGACAGGTTATGGAGCAGCAATCTTTGTGACCGCTGCTTCATAACTGCTGTTACCGGCGAGCCTGCAGGCTCGCCAGAAACACGGGCATCAAGCTCAATTTGGAGCTTAATAAATATGCCCCAATGACTACATTGGAAAAAACAACAACCTTTATTATAGTCAATTTAAAAAATTGAGTAATAAATTTAAAAAGATTCTGCCAAGTAAGGGCTAGATTACAAGTGGTGCTCTAATAAATATTTCATGGTAAATCAGATTAACCTGAGACAGTTTAGTGCAGTTTATAGCTCTAGCACACTTTTCAGGTCTCAGACCACTGTTCCTGTGGTTTGGAACATGATGACATGTCAGCTTTATAGCAGTAGCTAGAAGCAGATAGCAATTTTAAGGATACATTTAAAATACAATGATAATTTATTTTATAAGATGTTGAGAGTCCATGAGCCATCAATATGAAATTAAAAGTCCAATCCTATAGGAGAAGGCAAAACACCCATGATTCATTAGTTATTTTTTTTGCCTCCGGCAAGAAAGATGATATAACTTGAAGTGCTGATCTACACATCAATTGAAAGGGGTTCTCAAACTGATGTGAGTCCTTATACCCCCTCAGAGAGCAGGGAATAGGACACTCCAGAGGGTTTAAAGTAGTACATAGACAGTGAGAGTAAATCTCCCGTGTGAGTTTGTCACTTGCCTGCCACAGGTGTCACTAGGACTGGTCCTGCAGTCTCCCCCTGTTGGCTTCATGAGATTACTCCTTCCTTAGATCCTGTGTGTCTCCTGCAGCTTTAAAAGCATGATAGAGTGAGTGCTGACAGGTAACTAGGTACTTGCACTCACATATCCCGCAGGCTATAAGCATGAACATGTACACATAATTCACATGGTCTGTGGACATAGTTACATACACTAGATAACACTACATACAACTTTAGGCACTTTTATACATTTACAGTGAAATTGAGGTATTGGGGTAGATTTATCATGCTGCGGATGCAGCTGTTTTCCACGTGTGCAATGTTAAATGCCAGAAATGTCGGGCGAAAATTATCCACTACAGCGGATCATGTCCGTCCGACATATGATAAATCTATCCCATTGTCTCTTTAAATTTGTTCCTGGTATTTCGTACATACCAGGGCTATGCTCCTCATTTTCAGCAGGTTGTCACATTAACAGGTACATTTTTGAAGCTTGGGAGCTCATTTTCATAAGTTTCTGAGCTTCCTTCTCTGCAGATATCAGGGAGTTAACTTTTTCCCGCTAAAACTGTGCTCTGTTTTCTCCTTTCCCTCACAGATGGTGGTCATCTTAAGTACACGTTCCAATATCTCCACAGAGCCTTAGAATGGTAAGCACCCTTAATAACTAGAGTTTTACATACATTTAACCCTTTATTGATATGGTACAATTCTTTCTCTTAAAGGGACAGACTACACTAAAATTGTTATTGTTTAAAAAGATAGATAATGCCTTTACTACCCATTCCCCAGCTTTGCACAACCAACATTGTTATATTAATATACTTTATAAAATTTAAACCTCTAAATTTTTTTCTGTTTCTAAGCCACTATAGACAGCCTCTTATCACATGCTTTTTTATTTGCTTTTCACAACAGGAGACTGCTAGTTCATGTGGGCCATATAGATAACATTGTGTTAACGCCCAAGGAGTTATTTAAGAGTTAGCACAACACAGTACTAAATGCAAGTTAATAAATAATATAGTCATGTGATCATGTGTCAGAAGATTATCCATCTTTTAAAACAATACAATTTTTAGTGTAGACTGTCCCTTTAAAGAGATGGTATCCATATGTGTGCTCCCCTGAGGATGTCTGTTTGTGCCTGTTGTACTGTATTTGTGTGCCTGTTTTCTGTGCCTGTTATACTGTATTTGTGTTGCTATCTAATTTTAGGTACTTGACAGTCCTTACTATTCAAAATCATTAAGGGGCAAACTGGTGTAGCTAAAAAATCTTAGGAGTTAACACTAATCCCTTACAAGGGTAATCTACTGACAATTTAACCCCTCGCTATGTAAGAAGTGTTGGTGCCCCCACCTACTCAGCTTTGTAACCTATGTACTGAGCTAAAGAACAGAAGAGAACCCATCACAGGCCATGGGCTCATGTGGAACATCACTAAAGAGCAACCCGTCTAGGTACCCTGTACCCTCTATGAGTACAATTTATCATTAGAATTCTCCTCTTCAGCTGAGGATGAATATTCTGAAACCTAGGACCCCCTTCAGACAAAACTTTAAGGTTTCCTCAGGAGGCCCTTTCAGTTGGCAGGCTATAAGGTTTCCTCCAGCTGTGTTAGTATAGTGTGACAAAATCTCTGACCTTATTTCCCAAGAAGCTTCCCTTGATAAAATTCAGGATTGCTTGAGGTGGATCAAGACTGTGAACATTTTTATTTGAAATGCAGCTGTTTAAATAAATTGCATTAATGCAAAGAGTGCTTCTATGACTTTTCTGGCTTTTTAAGCGTTTTTCATTGTTCTAATGAAAGAAGTTACTCACAGGCTGATCTAAGATCTAAAATTTCAGCTATTCAATTTCAGTAGCTCTCATCCTATTGGCTGATTTGAACAGCCAATAGGATTTCAGAAGCTTGCCTCCTATTGGCTGATTTGAATTAAACACTCAAATCAGCCAATAGGAATGCAAGGGACGGCATCTTGAATTGTGTCTCTTGCATTGAAGCTTCAGTTATGGCGACCGTAAGAAGAGGAGCTCCACGTCGGATGGCTTCAGGATGGACCCGCTCCACGCCGCAGGGATGAAGATAGAAGATGCCGCTTGGATGAAGACTTCTTCCGCCTGGATGGATGAAGACATCGCCGCCTGGATGAAGACTTCTCCGCCTGGATGTTGGGACTTCAGAACTGTAAGTGGATCTTCTGCTGTTAGTGTTAGGATTTTTTTTTAATTTTTGGGGTGGGTTTTTATTTTAGGTTTGGGCTTGTAAAAGAGTTGGTTGGGTGGTGGGTTTTACTGTTGGGGGGTGTTTGTATTTTTTTTTACAGGTAAAAGAGCTGATATCTTTGGGGCAATGCCCCACAAAAGGCCCTTCTAAGAGCTTTTGGTAGTTTATTGTAGGCTTGGGGGTGTTTTTATTTTGGGGGTGCTTTTTTATTTTTTTAGGGCTATTAGATTAGGTGTAATTAGTTTTTTTTTTATAATTTCGTTTTATTTTTAGTAATGTTAGTGTTAGTAGTTTTTTTTATTTTATTAGAATAGTAATGTTAGGTTAATTTATAGTTTGTTAGGTTTATTTTTATTTCACAGGTAAGTTTTTATTTATTTAAATATGGTTATATTGTAATTTTAATTTAAAGTTAGGGTGGTGTTAGGTTTAGGGGTTAATAGTTTAATTTAGTGTTTTGCGATGTGGGAGGCCGGAGGTTTAGGGGTTAATAGGTTTATTTAGTTGCGGCGATGTGGGAGGCCGGAGCTTTAAGGGTTAATAGGTTAATTTAGTGGCGGCGTTGTCGGGGAGCGGCGGTTTTAGGGTTAATAACTGTATTATAGTATCGGCAATGTCAGGGAGCAGCGGATTATGGGATAATAAATTTTATTAGTGTCGGCGATGTCGGGGGCGGTGGATTAGGGGTGTTTAGACTAGAGGTTTATGTTAGGGTGTTTCTTTCTTTCCACCATAGACATCAATAGAGTTGCGTTATAGCGATTGCCATTCCGCACTTCAGGTGTAAGTTTTTTCTAACACTCTCTCCCCATTGATGTCTATGGAGGAAAGCGTACACGAGCACGTCAAATCAGCAATCGGCTTTTGTGCGGTATGGAACTTAACGCACCAGAACGCACAGCAGAAGAAGGCTTTTCAGTTACTCGTAATGGCAGGGCTATGGAGAGTCAAATAACGCAACTTTTTTTGCGTTATTTTCGCACCCTGTTTAGAGCAAAACTCATAATCTAGGAGTTACTCTTTCCTTCCTAAAGCTGTTTCTTCTGAAAACATCAATTAGGACATTTTAGACACATCTCTGTCCAGCGCCAAAAAAACCCCCCACCAAATAGAGATCACTTCTTAACTTGGATGTAGTTTGGGCCTTAAAAATTTATTTTCAAGATACTAAATAATTCAGAATTTCTTCTTTCTTGTTTATCCATTTCTCAGATCACCCTCAAGGATCAGAAAGCTACTGCAAGGGGGGGGGCGGAGCATGCCTGGGTACTGAACGGTCGCACTTTATCTCAGCTCTGCTGATATAACAAATAATCTTACTTTTTAGACCGTTCAGCCCAGCTAAAATCTATATTTCCAGTACACCTGTCTCCTGAGGCGAAGAAAGGGAAACATAAATCACCCGATGATCACTTTAATGAGGAGTGAGTCGCTGTTTTAATAGACTGACTAGTGCTGAGACGACCTAGGGGCGGCCATCTCCTCATATGTGTAAGGCCTTCCTAGTGACTCAAGAACCTTTTTTTTTTTGTATGTCATATCTGACCGAAAACACAGGATAGAAGAGAGTACCACTGTGGTGACAATATGGCTACCTGCGGTGTTGAACTGTTAACCGCCATTACCCATCTCCTAAATGCCCACTACAGCCGCCTTTCGGACTGACTCACATCAGAATGGGACTTCATAGGTCAGCGGATGCCCCACGAGGGATCAAAAGTACACTTGGTGGAGGTAGTTGAGCATGGCCAGGAAACTACCGACGACGTTAAGAGTGGACAAGCAACGGAAAATATTCTTACAGCTAAGGATCCGGCAGTCACTGGAACATACCGCAATCAAAGAGAACTATTTGCAGAGATGATCTCATTGCCTAGTTTACCTTGTGGGATAATGGAGGAGAAGGTGTCATCTGTGGCGAGACGGCCGATCGCTGATGAGTTGGCGGGACCGCCCGCTGTTACATATGAGCAGATTTGTGTCTATGTAGTGCGGCCGGCTCCCCAATCACCTTGTGCAACAATGACAGAAGTAGGCCCCCATGGTCCGGTAATTATCATCCTGAGACTTACACACCCTCAGTCCCTCCATATTATAGAGCGCATTCTATGTTCTTCCCAGAAAAGGATATTACCCACCTTAGGAGCAAAAGTGTCAATCTATTATGCTGGTCCGTGCGACCCTCTCTCCCCCTGATACGCCAAAAAGAAGGTGTCGGTTAAGAACATGGAGACCCCAATCTACCTGGTACTTGAGACAAGTCTCAGGTGTAACTCTGGACACTTAGGCCTAGATTTGGAGTTCGGCGGTAAAAGGGCTGTTAACGCTCCGCGGGTTTTTTTCTGGCCGCACCATAAATTTAACTCTGGTATCGAGAGTTCAAACAAATGCTGCGTTAGGCTCCAAAAAAGGAGCGTAGAGCATATTTACCGCAAATGCAACTCTCGATACCAGAGTTGCTTACGGACGCGGCCGGCATCAAAAACGTGCTCGTGCACGATTCTCCCATAGGAAACAATGGGGCAGTTTGAGCTGAAAAAAAACCTAACACCTGCAAAAAAGCAGCGTTCAGCTCTTAACGCAGCCCCATTGTTTCCTATGGGGAAACACTTCCTACGTCTGCACCTAACACTCTAACATGTACCCCGAGTCTAAACACCCCTAACCTTACACTTATTAACCCCTAATCTGACGCCCCCGCTATCGCTGACCCCTGCATTACACTTTTAACCCCTAATCTGCCGCTCCGTAAACCGCCGCCACCTACGTTATCCCTATGTACCCCTAATCTGCTGCCCTAACATCGCCGACCCCTATGTTATATTTATTAACCCCTAATCTGCCCCCCACAACGTCGCCGACACCTGCCTACACTTATTAACCCCTAATCTGCCGACCGGAGCTCACCGCTATTCTAATAAATGTATTAACCCCTAAAGCTAAGTCTAACCCTAACACTAACACCCCCCTAAGTTAAATATAATTTTTATCTAACGAAATAAATTAACTCTTATTAAATAAATGATTCCTATTTAAAGCTAAATACTTACCTGTAAAATAAATCCTAATATAGCTACAATATAAATTTTAATTATATTATAGCTATTTTAGGATTAATATTTATTTTACAGGCAACTTTGTAATTATTTTAACCAGGTACAATAGCTATTAAATAGTTAAGAACTATTTAATAGTTACCTAGTTAAAATAATAACAAATTTACCTGTAAAATAAATCCTAACCTAAGATATAATTAAACCTGGAATCAGCCAATCAGAATATAGTTCAATCCGATTGGCTGATCCAATCAGCCAATCAGATTGAGCTCGCATTCTATTGGCTGATCGGAACAGCCAATAGAATGCGAGCTCAATCTGATTGGCTGATTGGATCAGCCAATCGGATTGAACTATATTCTGATTGGCTGATTCCATCAGCCAATCAGAAAATTCCTACCTTAATTCCGATTGGCTGATAGAATCCTATCAGCCAATCGGAATTCGAGGGACGCCATCTTGGATGACGTCCCTTAAAGGAACCGTCATTCGTCGTCTAGTCGTCGGAAGAAGAGGATGGATCCGCGCTGGAGGTCTTCAAGATGGAGCCGGTCGTCATCGGATGGAAGAAGATAGAAGATGCCGCTTGGAGAAGATGTTTGCCGGTCCGGATGTCCTCTTCTTGCCGGATAGGAGGAAGACTTTGGAGCACCGGATTATGGATCGCCAACCCCCGCTTGGGTTGGATGAAGATCTTGGAGCCAGGACGGATCGGTGAACCTGGTATGGTGAAGACAAGGTAGGAAGATCTTCAGGGGATTAGTGTTAGGTTTATTTAAGGGGGGTTTGGGTTAGATTAGGGGTATGTGGGTGGTGGGTTGTAATGTTGGGGGGGGGGTATTGTATGTTTTTTTTTACAGGCAAAAGAGCTGAAATTCTTGGGGCATGCCCCGCAAAGGGCCCTGTTCAGGGCTGGTAAGGTAAAAGAGCTTGTAATATTTGTATTTTAGAATAGGGTAGGGAATTTTTTATTTTGGGGGGCTTTGTTATTTTATTAGGGGGCTTAGAGTAGGTGTAATTAGTTTAAAATTGTTGTAATATTTTTCTTATGTTTGTAAATATTTTATTATTTTCTGTAACTTAGTTCTTTTTTATTTTTTGTACTTTAGATAGTTTATTTAATTGTATTTATTTGTAGCAATTGTGTTTAATTAATTTATTGATAGTGTAGTGTTAGGTTAATTGTAGGTAATTGTAGGTAGTTTATTTAATTATTTTATAGATAGGGTAGTGTTAGGTTTAATTATATCTTAGGTTAGGATTTATTTTACAGGTAAATTTGTTATTATTTTAACTAGGTAACTATTAAATAGTTCTTAACTATTTAATAGCTATTGTACCTGGTTAAAATAATTACAAAGTTGCCTGTAAAATAAATATTAATCCTAAAATAGCTATAATATAATTATAATTTATATTGTAGCTATATTAGGATTTATTTTACAGGTAAGTATTTAGCTTTAAATAGGAATCATTTATTTAATAAGAGTTAATTTATTTCGTTAGATAAAAATTATATTTAACTTAGGGGGGTGTTAGTGTTAGGGTTAGACTTAGCTTTAGGGGTTAATACATTTATTAGAATAGCGGTGAGCTCCGGTCGGCAGATTAGGGGTTAATAATTGAAGGTAGGTGTCGGCGATGTTAGGGAGGGCAGATTAGGGGTTAATACTATTTATGATAGGGTTAGTGAGGCGGATTAGGGGTTAATAACTTTATTATAGTAGCGCTCAGGTCCGCTCGGCAGATTAGGGGTTAATAAGTGTAGGTAGGTGTCGGCGACGTTGAGGGGGGCAGATTAGGGGTTAATAAATATAACATAGGGGTCGGCGATGTTAGGGGTAGCAGATTAGGGGTACATAGGGATAACGTAGGTGGCGGCGATTTGCGGTCGGAAGATTAGGGGTTAATTATTTTAAGTAGCTTGCGGCGACGTTGTGGGGGGCAAGTTAGGGGTTAATAGATATAATACAGGGGTCGGCGGTGTTAGGGGCAGCAGATTAGGGGTACATAAGTATAACGTAGGTGGCGGTCGGCAGATTAGGGGTTAAAAATTTTAATCGAGTGGCGGCGATGTGGGGGGACCTCGGTTTAGGGGTACATAGGTAGTTTATGGGTGTTAGTGTACTTTAGGGTACAGTAGTTAAGAGCTTTATAAACCGGCGTTAGCCAGAAAGCTCTTAACTCCTGCTATTTTCAGGCGGCTGGAATCTTGTCGTTAGAGCTCTAACGCTCACTGCAGAAACGACTCTAAATACCGGCGTTAGGAAGATCCCATTGAAAAGATAGGCTACGCAAATGGCGTAGGGGGATCTGCGGTATGGAAAAGTCGCGGCTGAAAAGTGAGCGTTAGACCCTTTAATCACTGACTCCAAATACCAGCGGGCGGCCAAAACCAGCGTTAGGAGCCTCTAACGCTGGTTTTGACGGCTACCGCCGAACTCTAAATCTAGGCCTTAGTATGGGCACTATGTTCCTTTATCTTTCTTTTCTTTTTTTTTTTTTTTTTATAATATTTTTATTGAGGTAATTGAATCAGGCATACAATATGTAAAGAAAATTACAATATAATACCGTATATATAACATATTCCTTTAGCGAATATAATAAGAACAATATATAGTAAATATGCTTAACAGTTTAAGTAAACAGTATTTAAATCTATTGCCTGTAGAATGTGAAACCTTCCGAACCAAGCTCAGGCCACTCATGGACCTCAAATGCACAAAGGTGGGTATGAATAGAGGAAGGTAAACTGAAATAAGGAGACCACTTTTGGGTCTCAATTGGGATACCTCAGGTTTTAATGGTTTTCTGGGGAGTGGGGTTCCTTTTTTATGACTTAGTTTTAATGGAGCATAAGTAATAAGGGATGGAAGAGGAAAGTCTAATATTCCTGAATACTTGTAGTAAAGGGGAAAAGGAAACTTCTTTTTTTTTTTTTTTAAACTGGGTCTACCAGAGGAGTTTAGAGAGTGTGGGTAGATCTAAATTTATACTGTGATAAGCAGTCCACTGAGACTAACATTATAGAGGGCTTGAAGTATGTACATATGTCTAAGGAAAGAGAAAGCTGGGGTCTTGCAGATATATAGTCAACAGTTGCCTGATTCCGGATATTAGCCAGAGGTTCACCTAAAATGTACATAATGTAGTGTAAACTATAGGTTTTTAGGGGCGAGGCACTTAGTTGGAGCGGATATATAGTATATAGCCTGTATTACTGATCCTGTGGAGCAAGTTATCTCATCCTCCAAGTTAGTTTCAATGGTGGACAAGCTACCTCAGACCTAGGTGCATTTGCAGGATACCTTTATATATGGCACTGGTGCCAGGGGTCCGCCATCCCGGCCGCAGACAGCGGAACCTCCATTCACCACCACTTCAAAAAATAGATACTAGGTACAGTTCAGCATAACTAACAGAAATACTACTATTTAAATTATAATTTTGAACACATAATAGTGTGTCCTAGCCATCTTAAGTTTATAAATGAAAAGTCAAAAGGATCATGTGTACAAGGTGCAAGACTGGGCCTCTTGTCTCTTCAGCTCTTATAGCAGGCAAAAAACTAGCAAAGACATGTGTAATGATCCAGAGACAAATTTATATACATTAAAAATCTATAGGTCTCTGTTGTAGTCACTATAACAAGCTGTTACTCCGCAAAAAACAAGGAAACCTTATAACTAGCATTATTATGTTCATGTGTTATCCAGTGAAAAGAAAAGATGAAACGTTCCTACTACTTATCTTATAATTTTGAACAAGTACTACTTGTGAGTCCATGTCACATCGAGTCCACAAAGAAAGATCAAAAAGTTTGCATGGTTTTAGGTGTTTGCATATATAGAGAGTTGTGAGGACTTTATCACTCATCTCCATGGCCCCCCAATAAGTTACTTACTAACCTATACCAGTCCTCAACACTTCGAAGTATGACTTGGGGTATAGTCCTCCACAAAAGACCAAGTAAGCTAATCCATATCTTTGAAAGAGTCTCCTCATGATAACAGAGTTGTACTCAGGACAATGCAGGCCTACCACTGTCACATTCATCACGGTAGATATTCGCCATTCTACCCCTGATGCCTTTGTAGTAAACTGTAGGACCGGGATAACTGTGAGTAAGGGACTATGCCGAACCGCTTGGATTTTCTGAGTATCTCGGCTCGCCGTTCTCATAGGGGTTGGATGTGAAGCAGGGAGGGAGTGAGTTGCGGTGATAGAGTAAGTCCCGGGCTGTGTAGGATATACAGCACTATCTGGCGCTAGTACTATCTCCCCATGGTGTTTATCCAATTGCGGTATCTCACTCTGCCCTGTCCCTGAAAGGTTCTCCTCCTTGAAAAGCTCCGGTCTGGGCTCTGCCACATTCATTGTGACCATGCTTTGTTGCGGGTCTGCTGCGCCGCCATTTCCCCATGCTGCAACTACGGCACTTGCGAGCCGCGCAAAATGTTCATCAAGAATATAGGCAATCCGCTCTAGCGAAATAGCTTCTTCGTGCTCCATCAGGTAGATTTGACAGGGTAATCCCCACTATTAATGAACAGGAATAGTACTCTCAAGGCACTTCTTAACGACAGAGGCCCAAAAGCGCTCCGCCGGAGGGTTATCTGGGAGGCCTCAACCTCCAAAAGTCTCCGGTAAACTGTAGCTGTCTCTGATCAAGATGGTAGTTGGTTCAAATTGAAGGGCTTCTTCAACTGAGTCACTCAGAATGTGTGTAAATGAGCGATGGTATGTTTAAGAGCTGATTTTAATTAGATTGGTACAGAAACCTTTAGCAGCTAACAATTAAGCAGCCTGTCATGGCCGCCGCCCGGAAGTTCCCCCCAATCACACACTTTTATCTCCACTATCGTTCCTTTATCTTTCAATAGTGTGCCCGGTTAAGCAAGGCTTTTTGGACCGGCTGACATTAGCTAATTTTTTCTGTTCGACACGTATGTTATTCAAAAGTTCAAATTTGTTTTCTGTTGAGATTGTAATACCATAACTTTTTATTACTTAGCTCTGGTAACTTTATATCTCACATTGGTTTAATAAGTGTTTGATGCTTAACTGCTTTCATATTATATGCCCAATATTGCCATAACAGTAGGAGCCATTGCCCTCAGGAGTTTCTACACCTAGGTTCGCAGGTTGTTGAGCTTTTGTATTGATTTACATATATGATATAAGGGGATTGGAGACGCCTAGTTCAATGTGTTATGACACAATCTTGGATATCCTTATTTAGACCACATTAGACTGCAGCTATGGTCTTCCTTCAAATCTTAGTTAACCTTCTCTAATTTATAGTTCAATAAGCACATCCTTGAAGTACGACTTTTTGTATTATACTGCTAAAAGACCAAAACTAAAATTATGTCTGCATTCTTGCTGGGTATAGGGCCCATACCCAGAGGATAGGACTTAAGGCAACTGAGCTATAGAAATGTAGTTTTTTCTCAGCGTGTGTTTGCATTTAGGACCTTAGTTTAGTCAGTCTTAAAAATAAAAATAGATATGGTATTCTTCAGCCCCTAATCAACTATTGTATCATCTGTTTATAATTCTACTACTTTGTGCACTTATTATAGGCCTGTGTTCATAGATATATATTTCTAAGAGGGTAAGAAGTGCATTGGATTATTTTATCGCTCGTCACCTTGCACAGCACCGCTAGGTCAGTTTCTCTCGGCTTTAATCCTCTATCCCATTTACCTTGTTAAGAGCTCTGACAAGGCTAACTATACACGTACAATCTTAGCAGTTAAATGATGTTCCCATAGTTAACATTGAATTTTTAGTTGCCAACATATATCATAAACCCTTGAGGGTCGTCTTATTTATTTATAGTTGACACCCTACATTTTAAAAGTTTCCTACGCTATATATTTTAATTAAAGTACTCAACTTACCACCTCCCCCCCCCCCACAATATACCTCCTGATTTAGGAGGGTTAACCATACGGCTCATCTTGCCTATGCCGTAACATAAACTCCCCCCTAGCATTTACTCTTACAAATTACCACGGTAGAGACTCTAATCACTATATTCTATTCAGCAGGGCTGATTACCATAGTTTTCCAGACGAGTCTCTGATTGTTTGTTTCACCATGCTATTTCCATTCGGGAATAGTACCTCCATTGTGGTTATCACCTCATATGTTAATTACCACTGTAATCTAAGCTTATATTATACTTTCTGTTGTACCGAAAATGCAAGGTAACCAGTTTTATTTCCTATAGACTTTATAAATTAAGAAAACTGAAGTTCACTGTTTGGGATCCAAAAGCGGTCCCCTAACGCCCAGGAGAGCCTCCTAACGCTTTATCTTCTTTTTCATTTTGTGAGGTCCAAAAGTGGTCCCATTTATTTATTGTTTGGAAGGCTCTTAGCTTAACCGGCAAATAGGATGTCTATTGTTTGTTTTCATCAATGTTCTATAATTTTGATGTGTACAGTTGGAACTGTCTTTCTAATCCTTTCTGTATTGACCGCATTGAAAATTGTTGTTTGTATGCCGTAAATAGAACTTCAATAAAAATTATAAAAAAAAAAAAAAAAAAAAAGAAAGCTACTGCAATCACCTTGGCAGCGTGGCTTAAAGCTTTTATTTGTGTTGTGTACTTAGTGGTGGGGAAGTCTCTCCCTGAATGAATTACTGCTCATTCAGGAGTAGCATATGCGAATCAGTGGTTCCACAGAGGGAGAATAATTATTTGTCTTTCCAATGGCATGGAGAGTCCATTATTCCATTCAATTACTGTTGGGAATTCAACTCCTGGCCACCCGGAGGAGGCAAAGACACCAAAGCTTAAATATCTCTCCCACTTCCCATAATCCCTAATCATTCTTTGCCTCAGTAGCTTGGAAGAGTTGAAAACGGATGCTCTGAAGGAAATTAAGTCCTTTAATGGGTAGTTTCCCTTTCAAGACAGGACTGGGGTTAATGGTGTGTCCATATAATTCTCTTGAGTAAGAGTATTGGTTGCTGTTAGCTGCTGGAGGTCGCAGAGTAGTCTCTGTTCTCTCTCCAACAATTTATTTTAACACCCCCATCAGGCAACCAGTGTAATGCTTACACTTCTTTCCTTTCTACCCAGGTCACTGTCAGATGTCAGATGAAGCTGGCTAAACCTGGCCA
Source organism: Bombina bombina (assembly GCF_027579735.1). Taxonomy (NCBI): domain Eukaryota; kingdom Metazoa; phylum Chordata; class Amphibia; order Anura; family Bombinatoridae; genus Bombina; species Bombina bombina. The sequence continues at coordinate 119,444,777 of NC_069507.1, forward strand.
TTATTTATATATTTAGAGGGCTCATCAAGGGACTGCTCAGAAGAGAGGTGCCCGGGTGGCATCTTATTGCCTCAGAGGGGGTCTGGGACTTTTAGTTATATCCTTCTTAAGGGATATCATGAGGAACTGGGCAGAAATAACTATTTACTAACTAGTCTACCTAGTTAAAATAAATACAAACTTACCTGTGAAATAAAATTAAAACATAAAATAGATACAATATAACTATTAGTTATATTGTAGCTAGCTTAGGTTTTATTTTACAGGTAAGTATTTATTTAGTTTTAAAAAGGAATAATTTAGGTATTAATTGTAATTTTTATTTGGAATTATTTTAATTATGTTAAAGTTAGTGGGTGTTAGGGTTAAGGTTTCTTTAGGGTTAGACTTATGGTTAGGTTTAGGGGTTGATAACTTTAGTATAGTGGCGGAGACATTGGGGGCAGCAGATTAGGGGTTAATAAGTGTAGTTGGGTGGCGACGACATTGGGGGCAGCAGATTAGGGTTAATAATATTTAACTAGTGTTTATGATGCGGGAGTGCGGCGGTTTAGGGGTTAATATGTTTATTATAGTGGTGGCGATGTCCGGAGTGGCAGATTAGGGGTTAATAATTTTATTTTAGTGTTTGCGATGCGGGAGGGCCTCGGTTTAGGGATTAATAGGTAGTTTATGGGTGTAAGTGTACTTTGTAACACTTTAGTTATGAGTTTTATGGTACAGCTCTGTCACGTAAAACCCACAACTACTGACTTTCAGATGACGGTACAGATCTTGTAGTTATAGGCTGTACCGCTCACTTTTTGACCGGACAGGCAAACTCATAATACTGGCGCTATGGAAGTCCCATTGAAAAAGGACTTTTTAAAAGGTGCGGTAGTTACGTTGCGTGACGGCCAAAAAAGTGTGCGGTACCTACAAGACTTGTAATAGCAGCGGTAGTGAAAAAGCAGTGTTATACTCATAACGCAAAACCCGTAATCTAGCCGTAAGTTTCCAGGGAACTTTTCTGTAAGGTCCCCTTTGCATATCTTTCCAATTTTGATGTTTTTGCCTCGGGTGAGGCTTCTTTTGAGGAGAAAGGGCTTCTAGCAGTGGTGCCTTCAGTATAGGTCCATCTGTCTTTAGTTCTCCATCCCTATCCATTCTGTGTCCTCTCTGGCTTAGGTTTTGGTTTCCCAACAGTAATTGAATGGAATCATGGACTCTCCATGCCATTGGAAAGCAAACAAAATTTATGCTTACCTGATAAATTATTTTCTTTCCTGGCATGGAGAGCCCACCACCCACCTTTTATATTTTTAAAAGCGGATTTATTTTTATAATCTTCAGGCACCTCTATACCCCTAGTGTTCCTCTTTCTCTTTCATTGTTCCCTCGGTCGAATGACTGGGAAATATGGGAAGTGGGAGGGATTCTTAAGCTTTGCTAGGGTGTCTTTGCCTCCTCTTGGTGGCCAGGAGTTGAATTCTCAACAGTAATCGAATAGAATCGTGGACTCTCCATGCCAGGAAAGGAAATAATTTATCAGGTAAGCATACATTTTGTTTTTAGCACCTTTCAAGTTTTAAGGAATGAATAATCAGTGTTATGATTGCATTATTTTGGTCCTATGGAAACTTACATCTGCCCATCCATATAGTTGCAGACATTACTCAACCACCAAGAATGAGTACCAGAAGAGGCAGGGGGAAGATATTCTTCGCCTACTAGTTTCATTATGAATTGCCAAACAATATTACTTGCTTTTTTTTTTTAGCATATTTTAATAAATTACATTGCTCTTTTATATAAATGTTGTTTTTCATGTCTTAATCTGGTTAGTGTCACTGTCACGTAGGACCACAGTTAACAGATCAATTAAAAATCAGTGACTTCATTATGTAGACAAAGAATAGCCTCTGCAATTGCTACTGTAAAAAGAAAACCCTATGAAAAGAGGGAATCGTCCTTGAAGTATCTTGTACTACATGAAAAAAGTTAGCAATTAACCCTTAGGTTGCCTTCAGTGTTTGGTATTGAAATGTTGTGCAGCTGTCTGATGGCTGGTAAATTGAAAGTTAAAAACACTTAAATGGTTATATATGGAAATGTGCTGTTTCTATTTGTATTATTAATATTATTATTATTATTATTTTTTCCTGGAATCAATTGCAGGGTTTGAGTGAAAAGTATACCGAAATAAAAGAGACAGGTTATGTCAGCATTCGCTGTACAGTCTCTATAGAGGTCTGTGTATTACAGCATGTCAGATGTGTAGATGTGGGGAGTAGTGTAGTCCCATTGGGCAGTAACTTGCTAGAGTAAGCTTTAATAAGATATGAGGTATCACGTGCAATCAGGGGTCTCCAGTGTCTCCTTCCGTGTTATCAGGTAAAAGATCTTGCTTCCTCCTCAAGGAGTAAGATAGAGGTTAGCCTTCCATTGCTCCCTGAATGAGTGTGGTGATATTTGGAAAGCAAAAAGCAGAGACACCAAGATCGACTAATATTGTTTAAAACACAGAGCCCTTATGGGGGGGCGGAGCGCAGCCGTGCAGGAACATGGCCGCACTTTGACACAGCTCCGTTACACATTCCCACTCACTGGCTCTAATATGGTGATCTAAGGGGCAAATGAGGGTCTAAATAACGACTATACCACCTCTAACCGAAGGGCACATAGTCCAAGTTGTTGCCGCACCCTAGATGTACTTTAAAGAGAAGAGAGTCTCCTCCGCAAATACAGGCCTGCTTCGGCGATTCCCCGCCTAGTGATCTCTGACCGGGGGACCTCACGACCTACCTGCCTGAGCTGACCTGCCGCATCGAGGTGCCCGGAGCAATGGAGAAAGACCCGGGGCAGAACAATCGAACGGATCCCCGCGACCAGCCGCACGCCCGCACATTACCCACGTGGCGTCTCTCCTAACTGAACAACGGCAGCCTGCGCTCACTCGCCCGGCCACGAACATCCTCACCAGGCCCATCAGCGCACAGGTATAAAGCCGCATAAGGCCCCTAACACCACACCAGTAAAGTTGTGCCTTTATGACCCGGGCCCATAGTTCATATCTTGACAACTGGGAGGAGGGTTCCTTTAGGCCTACACACCATCCCATAACCACGATAAACACAGACCTAGTTGGTGGTCACGGAGGGCCCCGGATTGCCTTGTAATCGCCCCGCACAGTCGCCTCACCACCTGTCAGCCCAAATCCTGATACATACCACAGAAAGAAACGGGATAGCCCACTATACTAATGGCGACTAGGCAGAAGCCGAAAGCAGACAAAAAGGCCTCCACCCCAGCCGCTGCTACTATGTCCTCATTCTTCCATAAACAGGATAACGAAGCTCCTGACCCTGCTAAAGAACTCCTGATGGCTGATACACCCATATTACAAGATCAGGACCCTGCTCCACACTCACAGCAGCTCAATCTGATACAGCAGACTATCTCCCAGCTTCCCTCAAAATCCGACCTTGCTGATCTAAAATCTTTCATTAAAACGGAGATGTCTTCCTTGAAAAAGAACATTGGTGAACTTGGGGCTAGAATAGAATGTCTAGAAGAGGGACAAGACACCTTAGATACCATGATGTCCAATGCTAACCACCAAATGATCAGACAGGATCTCACGATGCAAGCACTCCAACTTAAAATAGAAGACCTCGACAACAGAGGTCGCAGGAGTAATCTGAGGATAAGAGGAGTCCCTGAAGAAGCAACTCAGGACTGCCTTGTCTCCTACCTGCTACAACTATTCGAATACATTGCCCCAGCCCTTAAACTTACTGAAACATCATTGGAACGCGCACATAGAGCACTGAGACCAGTCCCAAAACCACCCAATCCTCCTAGGGACATTATTGTTAAATTTGCTCACTACTTAGAGAAGGAGGAGATTTGGAGACAAGTACGCCTGCAGAAGGAGATTAAGTTCCAGACCTATAGTATTCAAATATTCCAGGATATTAGCCCAGCAACAATTGAAAGGAGAAGAGGAATACGTTATATTACCCAAGTCTTACAAGAAAGGCGAGTGAAATATAGATGGGGGTTCCCATTCAGCCTCATAGTCCAGCATGATGGAAAAACACACGTCTACAAAGATACCGAAGACTTGGACGCTTTCTCAAAAGGTCTTAACATTCAATTCCCTCAACCGAACCCTAAAGACTCGGATCCACCTTCCACAAGCAATCAAGCAGACCCCAAGCCGCAAAGACCACAGTGGACCCAAGCCATCAAAAAGAAAAAACTGGACCTTCTTTCATCCTAGGTCCCCTTCACCAGCCGCGCCCATGGGCGCCTGACTGCTATGCAGAAATGCAAGCACAGAAGACACAGAATCTCTCTCTCAGGACATGATAAGTATAATATGGCACAGTGTAACTCTCTAGTGGGGGGGTGGGTACTGGGATAAATGTTGGACTGCCTTGAAATGTTGCTCACTTACTTTGTAACTGCTATGTTTATATTGCTTTTTTTTTAAAAAAAAAAAAAAAAAAAAAAAAAAAAAAGGTTTTGACTTCACTCCTCCCCCTCCCCATCTTCCCCCCCCCTCCCCCCCCTCCCACGCCTTTCCTTCCCACCTACCTGCCTACTACCTACAAAATCTTCCCACGGCACGTGAACTGTAATTGGTATGATTTCCTTTTTTTTGCATTGAAATGTGGGGTTACTGTACTGTAAGAGATACTTGCTGGAGGGTGGTTATTGTACAATGTTGAACCGTAACTGTATAAGAATTTGTTTTAATTGCATTCCCTTCCATCCCCCACAAATATAGGCTACTAACTCTCCCCACGCCAGCCCCCCCAAAAACTAAGCACTAGCCAGTTTCGATACGAACCCATGCCCCCCCCCCCCCCCCAATTATTATAACCAGAGGAAAATTCATCTGCCACCTTTAAGCCCTGGCCCCCCAGGGCCTGTAACCAGATTTACTTAAACCGCACTAATATAACCTGAGAGTCTAAGCGGTCCGCCCCCTTTTCTTGAACCCTGCCACCCAAGGCAAGATTATATTACTACCTTTATACACGGTCCGCTATAATTGTAGGCGACCCAGCCTGTAGTCCCTAGAGGAACTCCTCTCATCTACCCTTTGAACTAAACCCTCTCCCAAAGTTTGCCCCCAATCACTCAAAATTCTTTTCGATGAGTCAGTACCAGTTGGGATGTGACACCCCCTATCCCTTAACTCATGTTATTGATGGTTCTCTCAATAACTCTTGTTCTTTTGTTAAATGTTTTTCATTTTAAGAGATTGTATGTTCTGTTTAATGCTACCTCAAAACTGCATGGCCAGTTGTTTAGGCCGTGCTTGGGCCCCCCCGGTCCGTCCCACGCACAGATACTCATACCCATAATACAACAAATAGAAACCCTACTAGTCACACATTATACAATTCCACCCCAAAACATAGATAATGGCTAACCTAAAGACTAGACCCCACGCTAGCAATGACATAACTATATACTCCATCAACGCAAAAGGCCTGAACATACCCTCCAAGAGGTCGACAGCCTCCAAAGACTTCCACAGACTTGGAGCAGACCTTGTGTTCCTAAAGGAAACCCACTTTCGCAAAGGAAAAGAACCCTCCACCTTCACACGCACCTTTGGCAGATGCTTCTGGGCATCACATTGTAGTAACAAGAAAAATGGGGTGGGGATCTTACTTAAGAAAAATATACCCTTCACCTCAATACAAACGATAAGAGACAGAGAGGGCAGATACCTTCTTCTAACTGGCCTATTATACGGGAGACCTATTACACTGGTCTCAGTATATGCCCCCAACACCGCACAACATTCCTTCATGAAAAAAATCAAAAACCTAGTTTTAGATCACCAGAAGGGCACACTCATCATATGTGGAGACCTAAACACTGCGCTCAACCCTAAGTTAGACTGCTCAACACTCCACTCCTCCACACCATTATCGAGGATCTCCAAAGTTAAATCACATTTAGAGAAAATCGTAGCCCAAGATGTGTGGCGGACCTTACACCCGCAGACTAAAGATTTCACCTACTTCTCATACCCACATGGTGTTTACACCAGAATTGACTATGTGTTTGCGGATGTGGGGGGATTATCTCTATTCAATTCGGCCTCGATATCCCCAATCACATGGTCCGACCACGCCTCCATAGTATGCTCAATGACATGGCCTTCTAAACCCATAAGAGACTTCCTCTGGAGACTCGACGAACACTTACTGACAGATCCGGGAGTGATCTCCAAACTGACAGAATCCCTCACAGAGTACTTCACACATAACTCCCTACCTGAGACCCACGCCCACACTCTCTGGGAGGCGCATAAGAGCGTCATAAGGGGGAATCTGATAGCCCTTAAGGCACATATGAATAAATCCAAGAGAGAATACACAAACTCCCTGATAACACAAATACTCCACTTGGAATCCCGACACAAGAAATTCCCCTCCGATAGAAACCTGTTAGACGAAATAACGGCTCTCAGACAGACTCTAGCTTCCCATCTCGACAAGACACATAAAAGGCAAGCTTTTCTCACCCAACAAAAAAACTACGAAGGAAAAAACAAATCAGGCAGATTATTAGCGAGATACCTCAAGCAAAAAACACACCAAAAATACATCATGCAGTTAAAGGATAATAGAGGTATCCCCCAATTCTCCACTCAGAACATCTCTAAAGCCTTCAAATACTTCTTCCAGAAATTATATAACATACAACCCACCGACCCCAGTAACCCATCCCAAATCTCCACCAGGGCACAACTAATAGAGGGATATCTTAACAAACTACATATACCACAATTAAATGACCAGCAGAAAGAAAAACTAGAAAACCCCATTTCCCTGTCTGAACTTAAATTAGCCCTGAGGCACCCGCCCAACGGAAAAGCGCCAGGCCCAGATGGCTTTAGCAACAAATATTACTCAACCTTCCAAGATACTCTCACTCCCCACATGTTGAAATATTTTCAATCTATAGATGAAAGTAATTCATTCCCCTCTTCCGCACTGGAAGCCCACATAATTTTAATCCCCAAACCAAACAAACCCCAAGACCTTCCCAGTAGCTATCGGCCAATATATTGCTAAACACCGATGTAAAGATATTTGCTCGCATATTGGCACTCAGAATGAATGACGTCCTCCCAGACCTGATCCACCTGGATCAGGTCGGGTTTGTACCTGGCAGGGAAGCTAAAGACAACACGGTCAGGGCCTTAAATTTGATCCACTACGCTAGAACTAAAAACATCCCCTCTGTAGTATTATCCACCGACGCAGAGAAGGCCTTTGACCGTGTTGCCTGGGACTTCATGCGGGCCACATTGACCCACATGGGACTGGGTGCGAAGACCCTTACTAGGATCTTTTCATTATACTCTTGCCCCACGGCTAGATTGTTAGTCAATGGAACTCTATCCCCTCCATTTCCTATTAACAACGGCACACGCCAAGGCTGCCCCTTATCCCCCCTCCTATTTGCCTGCGTCATAGAAGCTTTAGCAATTAAGATCAGGCAGAACCCTAAGATAACAGGTATCAATATTAAAAACCACAGATACGTCGTGTCACTATTTGCCGACGACATGCTCCTTACTCTCACTAATCCTGACCACTCGATACCCCATCTTCTGGACGAATTTGCAACCTTTAAACTCCTTTCTAACTTTGTTATCAATATGTCCAAATCAGAAATTTTAAATGTCAACATGAAAGGCCCTTCCCTGGACGCCACACGAGCAGTTTCCCCCTTCACTTGGTGCACTCATTCTCTAAAGTACTTGGGAATCCATCTGACCTCCTCACACGACGACCTATTCCACCTCAATTACACCCCTATCAAGCACAATATCATACGAGACCTCTCCTCATGGGGTTCCAAGAACCTAACGTGGCTAGGACGTATCGAAACCATTAAAATGAATATTTTCCCACGCATATTATATCTTCTCCAGACACTACCGATCCCACTCCCCAAGACATTCCTCCCATCCCTTCAGAGAGCATTCAGCGACTTCATTTGGCGTCGCAGACCGCCAAGAATTAGCAAACAAACAATGTTGACTTCCAAAACACAAGGGGGGCTGGGGGTCCCCGACCTTGCCGCCTACCGCCAAGCGATCTTTTTACAACGCATTGTAGACTGGAATATCCACTACAACCATAAAAGGTGGGTCACACTAGAGCACCTATCGATGGATAAACCTCACTTAGGAAGGCTGTGTTGGAGCAGCCCTCGCCTACTAAAGTCCATCAGCTCATCCAACCCAATAATACAGGAAACATTTCAGGTCTGGGAACATACAATTAATACATCTCACTTCATTTCATCAATCCCTTCACCCTTGACCTCCTTGATAGAAAATGGAGAGTTTATCATTAGACCATACACCACACAAACCACCACAGAAGCCACAAACAGAGATCTTACAATACACGACCTAACTAGTAACGAAACCCTCCTCTCACGAAATGACTTGGTAACAAAAGGCCTCGCATGTTTTGAAGACTGGTTTACATATGCACAGGTAACCCACTTTATCACCAAACACCAGGGTTATAGAAATATGATCAGGCCCCTGACTTCTTTTGAATCCCTTTGCACCCAAGAACCCCCCCTACGACATACACTCTCGATTATATATAAGATCCTGACTCACACTCCCCCAGGCCATATCCCCCCTTACCTTGAAAGTTGGGAGAGGGACCTGGGAGTAATCATCTTACCTCACACGAGTAGACTAATGTTCCAGGGCACAAAAAAATCCTCTATCTCATCCTCAATTCAAGAAGTTAATTTTAAACTCTTGCATAGATGGTACCTAACCCCGAGAAAGTTAAACCGTCTCTTCCCCACCCACAGCAACAAATGTTGGCGCTGCGGTCATGTTAACAGTGACACCGCCCACATGTGGTGGTGGTGCAACAGCATTCAGAATTTCTGGAGAAAAACCATCTCCGAAATGGAGACCATTTTGACAACCCAATTCCCGATTGACCCCCTCATTTGGCTACTACACAAACCCCCCCCAACACTCAAATATAAACCCTACCTACACCTTCTCAACATCATGACCAATGGGGTTAAAGTATTGATAGCTAAGAACTGGAAGAGTAGGGAGGCCCCCTCTTTGAATATGTGGATCACAAAAGTCACGGAAATACTAGATCTGGAGGAATACTACTTCCTCAAAAATGACAAAATGGACTCCTATGCGGAACTCTCCCAACTTTGGACCACTTACATCCAAAATAAACACAAAGGCACCAATTAGCTAGTCTTCCCAAAAATCAGTCAGGTTTCCTCCCATTCACTACCTCTACATAATATGCTAGCAGGGGATCCAAAAGCATCCCACACCCATCACACTCATGTTCTGTGCGCGGGCGGAGCGGGGGCGTTCAACCTCCGTTCATGTAAATTGTTTTGTATTTAAATTCTTAATTTTTGAAAAAAGGATAATCAGGACAATACCCTTTGGTAGTTACCTCCCAGTTTCTTGCGATCCTACAACAGGACTCTATCACAGACTTTTCAATCATAACCAGATATCGCAGAACACTCAGAATGGACATCCTGGGAGGTCCTGCCATTTTGTGCCGATAGGCACCTTGCATTTCGACTTTATCCTTAAAAATTAACAGCTGTTGTTGTACCTGGCGACCTGGAGCTGCGTCTCCAACTACTTGTAACCTCATTTTTTTATCCTACAATAAAGCTGTTTCAAAAAAAAAAAAAAAAAAAAAAAAACACAGAGCCCTTATGCTGACAAGGAAATGCACTTACAAATTGAGACCTCAAATACAGAATGAGGTATTATTACAGGAAACATTTCTAAAATGGTATACTCTGTCTGAATCACAAAATAATCATTTTGGGTTTTATATTCCTTTAAGGGATCACAGAGAAGCTGGTGATGAGAGGGGATTAAATAATAAAATCCTTTGACATTTTAGGGGAAACAGGGTAGAGAGAAACCATTGGCTAGATTACGAGTTTTTGTCGGTAAGGCTTGCGGTGCTAACGCTCCTTTTATTCTCACCGCTCACTTAAGACAACACTGGTATTACGAGTTTTCTGCAAGCCGGCGTTAGCCTCAGAAAAAATTTAGCTCCACATCTCACCTCAATACCAGCACTGCTTACGGTAGTGTTAAGCTGGCTAAACGTGCTCGTGCACGATTTCCCCATAGGAAACAATGGGGCTGAGCCTACTGAAAAAAAACCTAACACCTGCAAAAAAGCAGCGTTCAGCTCCTAACTAGTGATGTTGCGAACCTTAAAATTTCGGTTCGTGAACAGCGGACTCGAACTTCCCACAAGGACTCTTTCTGGCCACAATAGTGATGGAAAAGTTGTTTCAAGGCGACTAACACCTGGACTGTGGCATGCCGGAGGGGGATCCATGGCAAAACTCCCACGGAAAATTACATAGTTGATGCAGAGTCTGGTTTTAACCCATAAAGGGCCTTAATCACCTAACATTCCTAAAAAAATTTTTAATAACGTGCTTTAAAACATCAGGTATGATGTTGTATCGATCAGGTAGTGTAAGGGTTACGCCCGCTTGACAGTGACAGACCAAACTCCCTGTGTAACGCACCACAAACAACTGCAAACAGTCCATTTGCACAACCACAAGATAGATAGATTTGATAGATAGATACATAGATTACATAGATCAAGAGATGCAATATACATATGATAGATACAAATTACATAGATCAATAGATGCAATATACATTTGATAGATACGAATTACATAAATCAATCGATGCAATAACATTTGATAGATACGAATTACATAGATCAAAAGATGCAATATACATTTGATAGATAGTTAGCAAGTGGGCCTGGCACACACGCTGGCAGGCAGGCAACTGCTATTCAATTGCACTAGCAGACTGATGATTCACAGTCAAAAAAGTTTTTATTTTAAATATTTACAATACTGTTATAACAAATATGATTGGTGGCACTAGTTGGCTAGTTGGCCTGGCACACACGCTGGCAGGCAGGAAACTGCAATTCAATTGCACTAGCAGACTGATGATTCACAGTCAAAAAAGTTTTTATTTTAAATATTTACACTACTGTTATAACAAATATGAATCGTGGCACTAGTTGGAAAGTGGGACTGGCACACACGCTGGCAGACAGGCAACTGCAATTAAATAACACTAGCAGACTGATGTAAAAGTTTTTTTTTTAAAAAGTTACACTAATGTTACAACAGATAGGAGTGGTGGCACTGAGGATGGAAGTAGGCACAGTATGTGCTGGCAGCCTGACACACAGGCTGGCACTAGTGGTAGGCTGGCCTGGCAACTGCAATTAAATAACACTAGAAGACTGATGTAAAAGTTTTTTTTTCTTCAAAATTTAAACTAATGTTACACCAGATAGGAGTGGTGGCACTGAGGATGGAAGTAGGCACAGTATATGCTGGCAGCCTGACACACAGGCTGGCACTAGTGACAGCCAGGCTGGCCTGACAACTAAAATTAAATAACACTAGAAGAGGACTGATGTAAAAGTTTTTTTTTTTAATTTACACTAATGTTACAGCAGATATAAGTGGTGGAAAACAGAGCTATTAATCACAGTATATGATGTGGGCCTGACACACAGGCCTGATGGAAAATGAAATTAGATTACACTAGCAAAATGATGTAAAAGTTTTTTTTTTTTTAATTTAAAATAATGTTAACCAGATATCAGTGGTGGCACAGAAGAATTAATCACAGTATATGATGTGGGCCTGACACACAGGCCTGATAGAAAATGAAATTAGATTACACTAGCAAAATGATGTAAAAGTTTTTTTAAAAAATTTACACTAATGATTGTTAAGCATATATCAGTGGTGGCACAGAGCAATTAACAACAGTATATGCTGTGAGCCTGACACACAGGCCTGATAGAAAATGAAATTAGATTACCGTAGCAAAATTATGTAAAAGTTTTTTTTTTTTAATTTTACACTAATGTTACACCAGATATCAGTGGAGGCACAGAGCAATTAATCACAGTATATGATGTGCGCCTGACACACAGGCCTGATAGAAAATGAAATTAGATTACACTAGCAAAATGATGTAAAAGTTTTTAAAAAAAATTTACACTAATGATTGTTAAGCAGATATCAGTGGTGGCACAGAGCAATTAACCACAGTATATGCTGTGAGCTTGACACACAGGCCTGATAGAAAATGAAATTAGATTACACTAGCAAAATTATGTAAAAGTTTTTATTTTTTATTTTACACTAATGTTACACCAGATATCAGTGGTGGCACAGAGCAATTAATCACAGTATATAATGTGGGCCTGACACACAGGCCTGATAGAAAATGAAATTAGATTACACTAGCAAAATTATGTAAAAGTTTTTTTTTTAAAATTTACACTAATGATTGTTAAGCAGATATCAGTGGTGGCACAGAGCAATTAACCACAGTATATGCTGTGAGCCTGACACACAGGCCTGATAGAAAATGAAATTAGATTACCGTAGCAAAATTATGTAAAAGTTTTTTTTTTTTAATTTTACACTAATGTTACACCAGATATCAGTGGAGGCACAGAGCAATTAATCACAGTATATGATGTGCGCTTGACACACAGGCCTGATAGAAAATGAAATTAGATTACACTAGCAAAATGATGTAAAATTTAAAAAAAATTAAAAATTTACAATAATGTTAAGCAGATATCAGTGGTGGCACTAATCACAGTATATGCTGTGAGCCTCACACACAGGCTGACAGCCAGGCAAATGCAAATAAAATTGCAAATTAAAACAACAAAAAAATGACTGAATTTCTAGCCCTAAAAAGGGCTTTTTGAGCTGAAGTTCTAGCCCTAAAAAGGGCTTTTTGGGGTGCTGTCCTTACAGCAGAGATTAGATGAGTCCTTCAGGACTGTAGTGGACACTAAATACACTAGCCTAGCTATCTATTTCCCTATAAAATCACGAGCAGCAGCACTAACCCTCCTCTCACTAAGAAAGCAGGATCGTAATGAATCTAAAATGGCTGCTGCCCAGGAGCTGGGAGGGTCTGTGAGGGAGTGTCTGCTGCTGATTGGCTCAAATGTGTCTGCAGGCTGTGAGATACAGGGTCAAAGTTTCCTCAGTGATGACGAATAGGGGGCGGATCGAACATCGCATTGCCCCAAAGTAATCAGCTCTTTTACCTGTAAAAAAAAATACAATACCCCCCCAACATTACAACCCACCATTCACACACCCAACCCTACTCTAAAACCCACCCAATCCCCCCTTAATAAAACCTAACACTAACCCCTTGAAGATCACCCTACCTTGAGACGTCTTCACCCAACCGGGCACAAGTGGTCTTCCAGACGGCCAGAAGTCTTCATCCGATCCGGGCAGAAGTCTTCATCCAGACGGCATCTTCTTTCTTCATCCATCCGGCGCGGAGCGGGTCCATATTGAAGCCAACCGACGCAGAGCATCCTCTTCTTCCAACGACTCCCAGTGAATGAAGGTTCCTTTAAATGACATCATCCAAGATGGCGTCCCTTGAATTCTGATTGGCTGATAGGATTCTATCAGCCAATCGGAATTAAGGTAGGAAAAATCCTATTGGCTGATGCAATCAGCCAATAGAATTGAGCTTGCATTCTATTGGCTGATTGGAACAGCCAATAGAATGTGAGCTCAATCCTATTGGCTGATTGGATCAGCCAATAGGATTGAACTTCAATTCTATTGGCTGATTGCATCAGCCGATAGGATTTTTCCTACCTTAATTCCAATTGGCTGATCGAATCCTATCAGCCAATTGGAATTCAAGGGACGCCATCTTGGATGACGTCATTTAAAGGAACCTTCATTCGTCAGGAGTCATCGGAAGAATAGGATGCTCCACGTCGGTTGGCTTCAAGATGGACCCGCTCCGCTCCTGATGGATGAAGATAGAAGATGTCACCTGGATGAAGACTTCTGCCCATCTGGAGGTCCTCTTCTGCCCAGATCGGATGAAGACTTTTGCCCGTCTGGATGATCACTTCTGCCCGGTTGGGTGAAGACGTCTCAAGGTAGGGTGCTCTTCAAGGGGTTAGTATTAGGTTTTATTAAGGGGGGATTGGGTGGGTTTTAGAGTAGGGTTGGGTGTGTGGGTGGTGGGTTGTAATGTTGGGGGGGATTTTATTTTTTTTACAGGTAAAAGAGCTGATTACTTTGGGGCAATGCCCCGCAAAAGGCCCTTTTAAGGGCTATTTGTAATTTAGTATAGGGTAGGGATTTTTATTATTTTGGGGGGCTTTTTATTTTATTAGGGGGATTAGATTAGGTGTAATTAGTTAAACATTCTTGTAATTATTTTATTATTTTCTGTAATTTAGTGGGTTTTTTGTACTTTAGTTTATTTAATTTAATTGTAATTAATTGTAGTTAGGCGGGAGTGCGGCAGTTTAGGGGTTAATATATTCAGGGCCGGACTGGGAATTCAGACCGGCCCTGGAAATTTGTATAGACCGGCCCAGCCCCGCCCCTCTAGCCCCGTCCCCACCAGTCCCGCCCCCTTTAAAGAAAGTCCATTTTTTTCATTATTCAGATAGGTGGTTAAACTGGATGTTGTCTCCCTTAAGGTAACAGGGGTACTAGATGTGGGCCCCTAGTTCACTGTATTTTTGAAGGAAATGATTTTCACTTATGAGGTACATATTGAGTAAAATGTCTGGGGGGCTAGCCATACTAATTTTGGGGTTAAGAGAGAATTCCTTGGTATGTAGGGGCTAGAATGTCATCCTGGATTTGATCAGACTTGTATACTGCAGGAGATTTCTCCTGTGAAAAGCACAAATGGGCATAAATGGTTTGCCGTCCAGGAAGGGCATACCCCTTTAAAGCCATAAAAATGTGTTTTTCATCGAGGGGCATATCCCTTTAAAGTCAAAAGCTGTGTTTTGCAGTTCAAAGGCATACCCCTTTAAGCCATAAAGCCTTGTTTTGCTGTCTAGGAGCATACCCCTTTAAAGTTTGTGTGTCTTATCCATAACATGCCATTTCCCCACCAGTACTAATATTGTTTGAGTGTGAATATATTGAAAAAAATGAATTATCAGAAAGTAATTGTTTTTTTATGCAGATCATTTGCAATGCAGAGATTATTAATGATATATTTTATGCAAATATAAAATCTTATAAGTAGCTATTCCGATATATAAGTGAATTAGCTATAGTATAGTAGCTTTGGGTCACATGGGAGTTCTCTGTTTGTTTTGATAACCTAGGCTTATACTTGAAATGGTGATATTTAGAATTGGAATATATAGAGTATATTAAGTATAAAGAATTTATACTTCATGTTTACTGCCTACCACAACGGCCTGTTCTTTGTCATTTGATGAAAAAGTTGCTGCACTAAGAAATCACATTTACACAAAATGTTACACAACTAGCACACAGTCCAGAGTGCTAATTTAAAATCATTTTGACGAAAAAAAAATCTTTATTTCTCCTCTGTGTAACTATTGTTTTTATTAATGTGCATATCAATTGATTACCATCTTGTTCGTGTAATGAAAGAGGAGAGGATCAGTGTGTGTAAAATATCCGACTCTGACCACAGAACAAAACTATCTTTTATTCCTTATAGAGCGCTAGCTTTAATAGCATGGGGAAAGGGGGTAAGCACTTTTGAAACATGCAAAACCAACATTTTCTTAGGGGAAATAAAAATCCAGTTCAGTAAGATAAGAGTCTGCTCTGTTTGGCCCCAGCTAAGTCATTTTCTT
Source organism: Bombina bombina (assembly GCF_027579735.1). NCBI lineage: Eukaryota > Metazoa > Chordata > Amphibia > Anura > Bombinatoridae > Bombina > Bombina bombina. Next base: position 119,460,538 of record NC_069507.1, read on the forward strand.
TCCTACCTCGCTCTGGCACTGCCTAGCTTGCTCTGGCACTGAAAGGCTGAGTGCACTATGACTGTGGGCTGCGCCTGTGGCCGCTCTGCTCCCATCCACCTCTGCTGCTCAGTCAGTGTCAGTGTCACATCCGATTCCGGTCCGGACCATCACATCCATGTAATGTGGCCAGCAATTCGGCAAATGCCAGCCTGAATAAGTGGCTGACTTGCTATGGCTAAGCCTGTGGCCTCCAACTCCAACTCAAGCTAACTAGGCTTGTCAACTTAGTGTGACGTCATGTAAGCGGCAGCCGGGCCGCCCCCGCATTCCTCCCTAGCTGCACTCATCCAGTGACAGACAGTGTGATTGACATGAAAGGCAGACACAGACTCAGTCTGATTGGCTTGCGTTGTGTTAGGTTGCGTTGCGGGCCGGACCCGGCCAGAGGGGGTTAATTTATTGGTTAGAAACAGTGAGTCAGTAGCGTGCCTCTAGGCTATTAGCCTAAGTACTAACTAAACTAATGTATTACCGGTTTACCGCAAATAATCGCAAATATATCAGTCACATCAAAATATTTTCTAATTAATTGCTGCTCTCTACTGCAGCAGCTGAGCCAGCCCAGCTGAGCTGCCGGCCGGCGGCCCACCGGGATTTTTCCCGGTATCCCGGCTGCCCAATCCGGCCCTGAATATATTTATTAAAGTGGCAGCGATGTCCGGTCGGCAGATTAGGGGTTAAGATTTTTTTTAAGTGTTTGCGATGTGGGGGTGGGGGGTGGGGCTCGGTTTAGGGGTTAATAGGTAGTTTATGGGTGTTAGTGTACTTTTTAGCACTTTAGTTAAGAGATTTATGTTACGGCGTTAGCCCATAAAAAGCTTAACTACTGACTTTAAAATGCGGTAAGAGTCTTGACAGGAGAGGGTGTACCCCTCACTTTTTCCAACAACCTTTCAACGCTGCTTTTTAAGGCTAACGCAAGACTCGTAATCTAGGCGCATATGATTTTACTCAAAAGGACATTTCCTTCCTAAGATAGGGAGACAAATCCCAATGAAAGCAATCCTCCTCTAAGCCCGAGCAACCCGAGTACTTGGAAGCCGGCTCAGTCCTGGAATAAATCCAAGCAGAATAAGAAGCCAGCCGAAAACAAATCGGCATGAAGGGGCGGCCCCTAATCCGGGATTGGATTGTGAAAGGGAGGTGGTATCTCAGGGATACAAGAGAGGCTTCAAATCTCATCTGCCAAGGGGCAGATTCCTTCTCTCGAATCTGTCTACCAGACCAGAAAAGAGGGATGCCTTTCAAGGGTGCATTCGGGATCTATTGTCCTTAGGATTTCTTGTCCCAGGGGCCATCAAAGAAAGAGGTTTGGGGTTTTATTTAAACCTTTTCATGGTCCCAAAGTAGTAGGGAACTTTCCGCCCAATTCTGGACCTAAAGTGCTTAAACAAATTTCTCAGTGTCCCTTCTTTCAAGATGGAGACAATAAGGTCCATTCTTCCTTTAATTCAGGAAGACCAGTTTATGACCATTATAGATCTGAAGGATGCTTACCTTCATGTTCCAATCCACAGGGAACACTTTCAGTTCCTGAGGTTTGCATTGCTGGACCAGCACTTCCAGTTCATTGCCCTTCAGTTTGGCTTAGCTACTGCTCCAATAATCTTTGCAAAGGATCTGGGGGTTCTTCTAGCCATTGCCAGAACTCAGGGTATTGCAGTAGCCCCATACTTGGATGATATTCTGGTGCAAGCACCATCCTTTCGTCTGGCAAAATAATTCTCCGAGTCCCTTCTCAGTCTTCTTCGATCACATGGATGGAAGATAAACTTGAAAAGAGTTCTCTTATCCCAAGTACCAGTAATAGACCATGATGATATTTCTAACAGACCAGAGACATTACAAGCTAACTTCAGCATGTCTTGCCCTCCGGACCTCCTTGAGTCCCTCTGTGGCTCAGTGTATGGAGGTGATTGGTCTCATGGTGTCCTGCATGGACATCATTCCTTTTGCCAGGTTCCGTGTCAGACCTTTACAACAGTGCATGCTGAGGCAGTGGAACAGCGATCATTCAGATCTGTCTCAACAGATTGTATTAGACAGCCATTCGAGATTGTGACTACAGACGCAACCCTATCCGGATGGGGAGCTGTTTGGGGTGCCAGGAAGGCACAGGGGTTGTGGACTCAGGAGGAGTCCTCCCTCCCGATAAATATTTTGGAACTATGGGCAATCTTCAAGGCCTTGAAGGTTTGGCCACTTCTGGGTTCGTCCCAGATTCCTATTAGACAATATAACCATGGTGACTTACATCAACCATCAGGGGGGAACGAAAAGTTCCTTGGCGATGAAAGAAGTATCTCAGATTCTGGAGTGAGTGGAGGCCCACAGCTGTTCGCTGTCAGCGATCCACATTCCGGGTGTGGACAGCTGGGAGGCGGAATTTCTAGGCAGGCAATCCTTCCATCCAGGGGAATGGTTTCTCCATCCTGAGGAATGTTCTTTTTTTTATTGGCTATTGCCTCTGCACGCAGAGTTTCTGAGACCTCTGCTTTGCAATGTGAGCCCCCTTATCTGATTTTGTTATGCAGATAAGGAAGTTTTACGTACTAAATTAGTTTTTCTTCCTAAGGTTGTGTCAGATCGCAGCATCAATCATGATATTATGGTTCCTTCTTTGTGTCCTAATCCTTCTTCATTGAAGGAACGCTTACCTCACAATTTGGATGTGGTTCACACCTTGAAGTTCTATCTTCAGGCTACTAAAGAGTTTAGACAATCTTCCTCTTTGTTTTTTGTCTACAGTATTCGGGGAAGCGTAAGGGGCAGAAGTCTACTTCGACTTCCCTATCTTTTTGGTTAAGGAGTTTCATCCGCTTAGCTTACAAGACAGCGGGACATCGTCCTCCTGAGAGGATAATGGCTCATTCCACTAGAGCAGTGGCTTCCTCTTGGGCCTTTAAGAATGAGGCCTCTATGGATCAGATTTGTAAGGCGGCTACCTGGTCCTCCTTACATACTTTTTAAACATTTTACAAGTTTGATGTTTTTGCTTCGGCTGAAGCAGCTTTCTGGAGAAAATTTTGCAGGCTGTGGTGCCCTCAGAATAGGGTCTGCCTCTTTTGTTCCCTCACATTATTCATTCAGTGTCCTCTGGAGCTTGGGTATAGTTTTCCCAACAGTAAAGAATGAAGCCATGGACTCTCCCTATCTTAGGAAGGAAAACATAATTTATGCTTACCAGATAAATTAATTTCCTTTCGGATAGGGAGAGTCCACAGCCCCCACACGTTTTTTCTTGTCTATGGGCGGTCTCCTATTATTTATTTTATTCTTCTGGCACCATTTCTACCCTAATGTTTCTCCTACTTTTCCTTGTTCCCTCAGCAGAATGACTGGGTTAATGAGGAAGTAGGAGGGATATTTAAGCCTTTGGCTGGGGTGTCTTTGCTTCCTCCTGGTGGCCAGGTGTTGTATTTCCCCAACAGTAAGGAAGCCATGGACTCTCCCTATCCGGAAGGAAAGGAATTTATCTGGTAAGTATAAATTATGTTTTTCTAGGGTGGATTGGAAAAGGTGGCTGCTAGGAGAATGGTACAGGGGTTTTTCAGATGATTAAAGGAGAAATGCGGTCAATATGTTTATTAAGGCCTTTGGGTGCCAATGTGTCTAGTGTGTGGATCCAGTAGATTTGTCATTTTCTATGGTTTAGTTCTCTACTCTCCCCCTTATCAACAATTTTAATATGTTCCAGAATGGTGCCTAGTAGGCATTCAGGTTTCTGGTTATGAAAATTCCTGGAATGTGCTGAGAGGTTGTGATCCAGTGTTTTTGTATGATCCTTTTACCGTAATTTATTTGCTCCTTCATTATATGTAGTGACCAAGGAAACTTTTTCCCTAGAAAATCAATTGGTTTCTATTTAGGTTCTTGGCCCTTCATGTTGTGACCTTTGGAAGCAAATTTCTTGTTTGCTTCATCTGCTTCATTCCATCTAAAGGGGAGAGTCCACGGCTTCATTCATTACTTGTGGGAATTAAGAACCTAGCCACCAGGAGGAGGCAAAGACACCCCAGCCAAAGGCTTAAATACCTCCCCCACTTCCCTCATGCCCCAGTCATTCTTTGCCTTTCATCACAGGATAGAGAAGGGACTCGCCACCAGTTCCCTAAAGGGACAGATTTCAGCATTATCAGTTTTGTTGCACAAGAGGCCCGCTGAACTTCCTGATATTCAGTCTTTTGTTCAGGCCCTGTCTAAAATCAGGCCTGTTTTTAGACAGTCCGCTCCTCCATGGAGCTTAAACTTGGTTCTTATAGTGTTTCAGAGAGTTCTGTTTGAACCTATGCATTCTATTGACATTAAGATTCTTTCCTGGAAGGTTCTCTTCCTGTTGGCTATTGCATCGGCTCGCAGAGTCTCTGAGTTGGCGGCCTTACAATATAAGCCTCCTTATTTGTTTTTTTCACGCTGATAAGGCTGTTTTTCACACTGGTTTGGGATTTTTTCCCAAGGTTGTGTCTAACCGTAACATCATTCAGGAAATAGTAGTTCTGTCTTTGTGTCCTAACCCTTCTTCTCCCAAGGAGAGGTTACTTCATAATCTGGATGTGGTTCGAGCCTTGAAGTTTTATCTTCAGGCTACGAAGGATTTCAGACAGTCTACATCTCTTTTTGTGGTGTATTCACGGAAGCGCAGGGGGGGGCAGAGAGCCTCTGCAACTTCTTTGTCTTTTTGGTTGAGGGGCATGATTCGCTTAGTCTATGAGACAGCGGGACATAAGCCTCCTCAGAGGATCACGGCTCATTCAAATAGAGCTGTGGCTTTGTTTTGGGCCCTCAAGAATGAGGCCTCTTTGGAGCAGATTTGCAAGGCGGCTACGTGGTCCTCCTTACACACTTTTACAAAGTTTTATAAATTTGACATTTTTGCTTCTGCGGAAGCAGTTTTTGGGAGAAAGGTTTTGCAGGCTGTGGTGCCCTCAGATTAGGGTCCCGTGCCCTCCCATTTTTATTCAGTGTCCTCTAGAGCTTGGGTATTTGTTTTCCACAAGTAATGAATTAAGCCATGGACTCTCTTCCCCTTTTGATGGAAAACATAAATTATGCTTTCCTGATAATTTCATTTCCATCATGGGGAGGAGAGTCCACGGCTCCCGCTCATTGCTCCGGTGGGCAGACCTAAATTTAGTTTTGTTCTTCTGGCACCATTTATACCCTTATATTTCTCCTACTGTTCCTTGTTCCCTCGGCAGAATGACTGGGGGATGAGGGGAGTGCGGGAGGTATTTAAGTCTTTGGCTGGGTTGTATTTGTCTCCTCCTGGTCGCCAGGTTCTTAATTACCACAAGTAATGAATGAAGCCGTGCACTCTCCTCCCCACGATGGAAATTAAATTATCAGGTAAGCATAATTTGTTTTTTTCAAAATCATCAAATTTAGCACAATTCCTTCTAACATGTTGGAATTGCCCAAAAGAGATGTTTCTGATCCAACCTGGTTTATGGCTACTTGTAGCATTGGTATAACTATTGCTGTGAGGTGATTTTTTAAAGTCTGTTAAGTATTTTTATTGTTCCTTGGTACAGTGCCAGGTCCAAAAATTCTATCTCCCTACTGTCATTATTTTCTGTTAAGTCTGTTAAGTATTTTTATTGTTCCTTGGTACAGTGCCAGGTCCAAAAATTCTATCTCCCTACTGTCATTATTTTCTGTGAATGAAAGATTAAAGTCATTGGTGTTTACATGCTGTGTGAATTCTTTTAGGTCTTTATTGTTACCTTTCCCATTTATTATGATATCATCAATGTATCTGGACCAAAAGACAATAAGTAAGAAAGGGTTATTGTTCCAAATGTGTCTTTCTTCCCTGAGTTGGCAAGTTGCATTGCTAGGGGTGAATTGAATTCCTCCCTAGAATAAAATGTATAGACTCCAGGAGAAAGTCAACATTTCGTTCAGGGAGTGAAGTACAAGTGTTTAGGCAGAACCTTGTGGCCTCAATACCTAGTTTGTATGAAATAATAGTATATAACGCTGAAGCGTGCATAGTCAACCAATTGTAGTTGTCTTCCCAACTTTGATTGGATAGTTTCCTGATAGTATGAGGGGTGTCCCTTAGGTTTGAGGGTAAAGTAGGGACTATAAACTAAATACAGGTATCAGGAGTGCCTAGAAAAGGCTAAGGTGAACTCTAAGTCTAAAAATGTTAAAAATGTATTATACAATACACATTATAAAAACATTATACAAGACAAGGCTAAACACATGGATCCATTTGAATACAGTTGAGATAGCTTGTAACTTTGAGAGAGTGAATAACTCAATCAATGATATATAGGATAATATATGTGGCTACAATCTGTGTAGAAAGTATAAAAAAGTGAAAAAGCTCAATGGTAGTAAAGCCCTTAGGAAATCTGGATGATGATAAATCCTTATGTGGTTCAGTGGTTCTCCCAGAAAAAAATGAAAATATGCAAAAATATACAAAAATGGTGATAAAGTTGATGATATGTAAAAATGTTAATGATATGTAAAAATTAATAAAATAAAAATAGTAAAAATAAGTGGTCAAAAAACTTGCTGTTTTCTTCTTAAACGGGAAGAGTCCACAGCTGCATTCATTACTTTTGCGAATTCAGAACTTGGCCACCAGGAGGAGGCAAAGACACCCCAGCCAAAGGCTTAAATACCTCCTCCACTTCCCTCATTCCCCAGTCATTCTTTGCCTTTCATCATAGGTTGGCAGATAAGTGTCAGAAGATTGAAGATAGTCTATTATGGAGGGTAGTACTCTTCGAAATGGGACCGGAGTTTTTAAGTAATCCTGTCAGCTTCTCAGTGAGAGCTTGGATGAAGGTTAGAGTCCGGAGATGCAGGGAGAGTCTTTCCGCGAAACCATCCCGACTAATATTAACAGCTCATAGGCAATCAGCGTTGACGAGTTTTGCTGCCTGCCTTTATTCTCTCAAGTCTATGTCAGAAGCGAGGCTACTATCTGTCACACTGGAAGGGCCATGTTCCTGTTCCACGGCGTAGATTCCGGTAAGATCGTTTCATTTTATTTTGGTATGTAAATGTAATGTTAAGAAAGAAGTAAGTTAAATGGAATCAAGGGTTAATATCTCCTGAGGGGGGTTATTGAACAGGGGGGACTTTTAACATGTTTGTTATGCGATTCTGTCTGCTAGTGTGTAGTGTTATTTGGGCTTATGGCAATTCGGAGCATAACGGCCTTATCATCAGCTTGCGCGGGCCTATTAAAAAGCGCACTTTTTTGGGGGGGTCTTGCACGGTGCGCCTCGTGTGGTGACACAGAGTGTCCATTAGTTAGTTGTCTGGTTCACAGGAGGTGGTGAGTGCCCCAGCCATTGGAGGTGTAAGGTGCTGTTTAGTGTTTGCCCATATTTGCAATCCCCTAGTTATGGAGGAATTGGAATTTTTAGAGACGAATATCTATGATTCGGAGGATACGTCTTGCGAAGAGTATGAAATGGCCCTGGTTATCCACGCACATCAGTTATGTTCCGATTTCCATTTTAGAATACTCTCTTCTCCCAGGTCCCGGAGCTCAGAGTGCGTTGAGCCATCCGCCCCCAAGGATTCCATGTCCTGCGGGGTGAGTGCCCCAGAACCTTCTTTTGCTATGCAAGCAGGTGTCCCTATGGCCACTACTCCTTCCCCGGAAGGTGGCTTGTTTCCTCCGGAGGTTACAGCACAGTTGGCATGGCCATATCTATGGCACTGGCTCATTTATATCTCCCAGGAGAAGTATTTTAAGATACTGTCCGTGTTCTGTTAACCAAGGCCTGTCGAGCGTAAGATCGCCTGATTCGGTTCGGCCTTTTGGGGGAAGCATTGGCCTCTGAGGCTTCAGGGGCCCCACCCTCGGGACCGGGGTCATCCACCCATCCGGCAGGGGATCATTTTGCCTTCCGTTATAGACTGGCATGTCTTTGTGTTCTACTACGGCATGTTTTGGCGGTGCTGGAGGATTCCATCCCTATTAAGCCGAGGGATCCTTGGTCTTCTGTGCTGGATGGCAAGCTGGGTTAGACGTATCCGGATGAAGCCAATCTCCTTGACGTCTCTTATCAGTTCCAGTTCTGAGCTTGGGAGACTGGGGCCTCTGATCGGCTGGTCCGGTTAGCATGCCTTTTCTCCTTGGGTGTTCACTCAAGGGTGTTGCCTTCCTTTTATTTGATCCGGTTAGTTGTGTTTGATTTGTTTTAAGAAGCTCATATCTGTTATCAGTTTCCATTTTGGGAACGTTCCTCTCTGGAACCGATACTCAAAATTTTGTGGTCGCGTGGGCACTTCCTTGGAAGTTGCACATTTAATTTAGACATAGTGATGTTTTTTGTTTATGTTATCGGTCCCCATGGGGGCTTCAATTTTTCTTGGGCCTTGGACAGTTCTGGAGTATTCTTGTACCAGGCGGGTACTGGTTGAGTGTTAGCTGCTGTTCCTTAAGGTTCATTTCACCCACATGGTGCTGGTTGGTTGAGGATTCCGGACTCGGATCCGGCTAGGGTGTCATCATGGGTGCTGGAGGTCCTTTGGACCGAAGTCCTCCAGTTCCTTATGGTTTGGAGCTTTGGATTACTTCTGGACATTAGGAGTACCAATTTGGAGTTTTCACTGTTGGTATCTTCTGGATGTCTTTTTTGCGGCCTAGTCACAGTTCGGTAGGGTTACTGGGGCTGCTTGTTCCCCTTCTTGGGTGGTCAGGTCATCGGCTGAAAGTTGGTGCTCGATCCTTCTTCCTTTTTTATTCTCTAGCTTGCTCTCATATTGGGAGCACAGGGGTTGGGTTATTTCTGTTTTTCCCCTGGTCAGCTTGTCTGCCAGGAGTTGTGAGACTCCCATCATTATTTCTGGTACAGTACAGGGATTTCCGGGAGAATGATCCTTTAGGATCTTTGGAGATTGTATTGTCTTCTCCTCTTAAGGGTGGGTCTGGAGCCTGTCCCTTGTCCCCCACGTAAGGCTACTAACTCTGGGGTGTTGTCCTTTGGCCCTCTAAGTGGGTTAGCTCCTTGGGGCTTGCTTGTGAGGGGTCCTGGGTTCAGTTCACCTCCAGGGGGCAGGGGGCCATCTTCTTAGGCCTGTTTCGGTGTTTTTCTGGACTCTTGGGTCTGAGTCATTGCGATGCACTGCTCTGGGTGCTCTCCTCCATATGAAACAGCTTGATGGTTCCTCGGAGGGTTGGAGCATCGGTCTGTCCCGTTTTTCTGGGGGTCTGGCTTATAGCCATGTCTCTTGCTTGAGATTTCAGGGTCCGGATTCTGTTTTTTTGGTCTTTAAGGGAGACTTGGTGACGGCCTGACGGTTAGTCGTTCAGTCTCTTGGACAGGATCCTACTATTGTCAGCAGGGGCAACTATTGCTCCTTGCTGTGGGCTCGGGTGGCTTGTATCAGCTGAGCTGGCGGTTATGGCCGATTGGTCTCATCTCCAATGGTTACGGTGTTTACTGTTTTTTTTCTCTTCTTCCTATTCTCCACGCCTACGGCTGGGGATGTGGTTTCTTTGTGTTTGTCCAAGCAGTCAAGGTAACATAGTGGTTAGCTTTGTGACTTTGCAACTCAAAGGCTGTTGGTTCGTATCTAGCTGTGGATGCTGGATGTTCATTTTTCTACTCTGGAGTATATATATATCCGTTGAGGTCCCGTGGGTCCTTGTCTACTTGTTTCCAATGGGTTCTTCCCTTCATTGCGGGCATGAGGTCAGGGGGCTGGATTGTGATACTAGGATGCTGTAGTTCAGTGCCTTATCTTCCTTTTTTGGGAGTGGTCCTTCTTTAGGAAGGGTGCTGTGTAGTGGTTCTGGACCCGGGCACATGAGTAGCGTGCCAGATTTAAGTCACGGTCAAAGTTGTCCTACCAGGGGTTCTTCTCCTTCTCTGGCCCCTCTTTTCTCTTCCTGAGGTCTGATTCGGAGAATTGTGTATTCTCTGTCTTCGGTCATTCCCTGCCTTTTGGGCTGGGTCCATTACCTTGGAGTGGGGGTTGGGAATTGTCTGCTCTGTTAAGACCTGACTGTGTTTGTTTGAGATCTGTTTGAGATTTTTTCCTATCTTTGTGGGTGATCCTTTGGATAGCTTCTTGGGGCCTCTGTTCTCCCCCTTGGGGGTGGAGGGAGGTATTCTTCTTGCAAGTCGGGGGTATGTTTTGTGGGAGTTGAGAGCCGCAGGGCTTGTCTCCTCAGAGGCCTATGTGCTCAGTGGTCTCTAGGGATCTGAGTGGTTTCTAGCATGGCTTTCTGGGTTCTTTGACTGATGGGCAGTTACTTGGGCTTTTTTCATTTTTCCCCCTTGTTTTTAGTGTTACAGTTTTTTTATGGGTGTTGGGTAATTTCAGGCTGTGGTGCCTTTCGAAGGGGCCGCCTTCTGTACCCACACTTTCTTTGCATTCAGTGTCCTTTATAGCTTGGTTATTGTTTTTCCAATAGTAATGAATGCAGCTGTGGACTCTTCCCGTTTAAGAAGAAAAACTTAAATTTTGCTTACCTGATAAATTTCTTTTCTTCTGACGAGAAGAGTCCACAGCTCCCCACCCATGTTTTAGGGCATCCTCTCTTCATGGGGTCTAATTCAGAGAATTGTGTATTCTCTGTCTTCGGTCGTTCCCTGCCTTTTGGGCTGGGTCCATTACCTCGGAGTGGGGGTTGGGGATTGTCTGCTCTGTTAAGCCCTGACCGTGTACTTTCAGCTGTTCTTTTCTTTCGATGGGGAGTCCTTGGTGTCCTTTTTCCACTGGGGGTATTTGCTGCTGGTGCTGGATGCTCTCCTAGCGGATTCTTCTGAACAGGGATTGTTGCCATTATTTTTCGGCATTTCTCCATGGGAGGGTGTCCCACAATGGTTTAGGGGTAGCTTTGCTGCCTTTTGGCTTGGACAAAGTGAGTTTTTGTTCAGTGGGGGCTCTGTATTTTCTCAAAGAGCCTTTTTTAGCTGCTAGGTCAGTTAGCCTACCTATGTTTGTCTAGTTCCACAGTTGGCGGCTAGGCTATGAGACTGGAGGAGCTCATGGCTTCTCGGTGCACCGTCAGTTTTGTGGTGCTGTGTCTTTGTTTCGAGGGTGGATCTTTGTTCTTCCTTGTGATTGCTTTTTTATGAGTGTGGAATTTCTCTCTGGTCCTTGTCCTTCTAGGAAGTTAATTTCCAGGACGGTGATCTTCTAGCAACCATAGGTTTGCTTTGATCTGTTTGAATTTTTTCCCTATCATTGTGTGTGGTCCTTTGGATCGCTTCTTGGGGCCTCTGTTCTCCCCCTTGGGGTTAGAGGGAGGTATTCTTCTTGCGAGTCGGGGGTATGTTTTTTGGGAGTTGAGAGCCGCAGGGCTTGTCTCCTCAGAGGCCGATGTGCTTAGTGGTCTCTAGGGATCTGAGTGGTTTCTAGCACGACATTCTGGGTTCTTTAACTGATGGGCAGTTACTTGGGCTTTTTTAATTTTTTCCCCCCCTTGTTTTTAGTGTTACAGTTTTTTTATGGGTGTTGGGTAATTTCAGGCTGTGGTGCCTTTTGAAGGGGCCGCCTTCTGTACCCGCACTTTGTTTGCATTCAGTGTCCTCTATAGCTTGGGTATTGTTTTTCCAAAAGTAATGAATGCAGCTGTGGATTCTTCCCGTTTAAGAAGAAAAACGTAAATTATGCTTACCTGATAATTTTCTTTTCTTCTGACGAGAAGAGTCCACAGCTCCCCGCCCACATTTTAGGGCAACCGTATTTTTGTTCTTCTGGCACCTTTTTCACCCTGATATTTCTCCTACTTTTCCTTGTTCCCTTGGCAGAATGACTGGGGGATGAGGGAAGTGGGTGAGGTATTTAAGCCGTTGTCTGAGGTGTCTTTGCCTCCTCCTGGTGGCAAGGTTCTGAATTCCCAAAAGTAATGAATGCAGCTGTGGACTCTTCCCGTCAGAAGAAAAGAAAATTATCAGGTAAGCATAATTTAAGTTTTATAATAGAAGATGGAGTGGTTCAGTTGACAAGTAGAGTATTTCCTAATATAAACAATCAAAAATAAATACTTTAAAAAGATTATATTGAAAATACAGGCCCCAAAGTAGAAACTTAATGCAACAAAGTGAATACACCTGTGGTCACTGACACACAAGTTAGTTCACTGAAACAAAATTGAGTACACCTATGATTTCCAATTAGCCTAATTGCATGAGCATAGTTACCAGAACAGTCTAATTTTTTGACCAATGGGCTGTGTCTATCTGCAAGTTTGCATCATGTCTCCACATGGAAAAGGATTGCCAGAGGAATTGAAAAATCTGATTGTGAGACTTCACAAAGATGGAAAAGGATACAGGAAGATTTGTGACCAACTAAAAATCAGTAAAAAAACGCAGTTGCAGCAGTAATCAAGAGGTATAGATCGATACACAGTGCCAAAAATCAGAGCTGCAGTGGTTGTCCTCCTAAAATGACGTCACGGACAGTGCGCTACTTGCACAATCTAGCTATGTAAAACAGACAACAGGCAAGTGCTTCAGATTTGCATCAAGACAAGTGCTTCAGATTTGGCTCAGGGATTATCGATAGAAATTGGAGCTTCTGTCACAGCTTAGACAGTGCTAAGGACATTGTATAATGTCAACTTCTATGGACAGCATCCAAGAAAAAAGTCCTTCCTTGCTCTTCGGCACAAAACTGCAAGATTAAACTTTGCTAAACAACATGAAAAGCTTGATGAATACTGGGAGTAGGGATAGACCGATATATTGGAGCGGACGATTGGAATTTCTGAAATGTCGTATCGGCCAGAAACTTACAGATATTATCAATATGGGGCAAATCAAAATACATTTAGCTCTGTGTACATTAGGGAAACTATGTAGTTTTAAGTGACACCAGGGGCGTATTTAGGTTTTGTGCTGCCCTAGGCACTCAAAATTCTGCTGCCCCCCACCCCACCCCAGGTTTAAGGCCTTTTTTTAGACATAATATTTTTAGGGCAGGGTGTAAAATATAAAAAAAATAATGTCTTTTTAAGTAGATGTTCACCAGGGCTTGCATTCACTCTGGTCACACACACACATGTACATATATATATATATATATATATATATATATATATATATATATATATATATATATATATATTGACATTATTTTGCAAGTCAGATGATTAAAGTGTTTATATCAGAAAAAAATATCCTTCACTGTATGATAGTTTGTCAGTAGGTAGTTGTTTAACATCTTCTTTGGTGATTGACAGTTATTTAAGCAAAATATCTGCTTGAATAAATATGCAATGAATATACAAACTAGCCTTTAAAAGTACTTAAAAAATACAACAGTAGTTATGATAGGTTTAGGAATTGTATCCTAGGGGAAAAAGTCACATGATACAATCATAATAAAGTATATACTTGTATTGTTTCTGAATGTATTAAATGCATACAACATATTTTCAGCTGTGTTTTAAGTCACATAGTTGTATAGATTCAGCAATAAATACTTATTCTTTGCATGTATGACAGATAGACAAACAATAAATGTACAAGTATTTAGTGACTAATCCGTTTAAGTATTTTAATGCCTAATGAAGATGTATTGAAGGGAGAAAGGCATATGCTGTTTCACAGTGGTCACGTTGTAGTGCACACTGCACTGTGTAGTCTGTGTGAGTCTCAATCACGTGGAGGAGCCAGGAAGAATACCGCATTCCCTCTCATTCCAGGCCAGGCTGCGCAAGTGAGCTCCGCCTCCACTGTCACCACGTCATGCGCACCCACATATAATCCCATAGGATAGCAATAGCCAGGCCAGCCATTTAAGTCATTAGTAATTGGTTGATTTAGCCACCCGGCCCTGAGTTCAGTAGAGTGGCCCTAGGGACTCAAAATTCTGCTGCCCCTTAAAAATCTGCTGCCCTAGGCACCGGCCTTGTTGGCCTATGCCTTAATACGCCCCTGAGTGACACAAATCATCACACAAATCATCTATAGCACATATAAGCTGGACATAGCATCTAATAATAAATAGCACTGATAACAGAGTCCAAGCCCAAGTGTTCCTGGGAGCTCAGTTACCAACTACCATACCACCAATGGCAGGCCTGTAGATGAACTTGCATAAAGAAATATATATGATTTGTGAAATAGAAAATGTGATCTTTAAGTGTGACTTAAAGCTACATAGTTTCCCTAAAGTTCACAGAGCTAAATTACTTTTGATTTGCTCATAGGGGTCAGCAATACATAAAATCAATATGCTTGCTACTTGATGTCACAAATAGAACATTATTTGTTGCATTCTAATACATTTTACACATTTACAAAACATTTCACTAAAGCTGCTATATTTTACTGTTTTTTTTTTATTTAAATATTTTATTTCCCCTTTAATGGGCATAGGAAAAAACATTTAAAAAAATGATAGTTCAGGCACATCAATTAAATGTTCACAACAACAAACCTTGAGTAGAAAACTGAGCAGTATAGGAGACTAGTATCAATATTCTCTAGCAGTGGATAACAATGCTCTGACCATTAAGTGGCGCTGTTACATATGTATAAAACTGCCCATAAGTGACATAATAAAGAAACTTATAGTCAACTCCTCAGTAATAGGGAAGGTATTTGCAATCCAGTTAATATATAAGCATATTAAAAATTAAAGCAAATAAATAAATCTAGCACTGATATTCCAGCATGTCCTTTCTTTCTCTGTCAACTGGCAGTATATATATATATATATATATATATATTATTTTTTTTACTTTACTTTTAACCCTTATCTGTAAAGTGTACCAAGTGAGCGTGTTTTTAGTGAAGTGGCAGCAATATATAAAAAAACAGAAGCCGTTTAACAGGAGAACATGCTGAAATGTTATGCTTTCTGCACTATAATGTTTTTCTACTTAAAGGACCAGTCAACACATTAGATTTTCATAATCAACAAATGCATGATAAGAAGACAATGCAATAGCACTTAGTTTGAACTTCAAATGAGTAGTAGATTTTTTAAAAATAAATTGCAAAGTTATGTCTTTTTCCACTCCATTTGTGATTGGCTGATGGCTGTCACATGATACATGTGACAGCCATCAGCCAATCACAAATGCATATATGCTGTGAACCCTTGCACATGCTCAGTAGGAGCTGGTGACTCAAAAAGTGTAAATATTAAACTACTGTGCACATTTTTGTTAATGGAAGTAAATTGGAAAGTTGTTTAAAATTCCATGCTGTATCTGAATCATGAAGTTTAATTTTGACTTGAGTGTCCCTTTAACTGGGAGAACTGAAGAAATTGTGTAGTGTCTAGCTTTGCAGTAGTGTCTTAAATTTAATTTTATATCAGTGTGCAGTTTAAATGGGATTTATGCAATTTTTCTATGTTTTGGGAAGCCATTTAATAAGTTAATTTTCAAGAACTTTATTTTTCCCAGTTGTTTACCTTTAATGTTTAAAATTTTAATAGGCATATTCAGTTTATACCAAATTTGTGTAGAAATGTGTTGATTTTTCAAAACTTTAAATGTACAGAATATCGACTTTATCGGCCTGAAAGGCGGTCAATAATCGGTATCGGCCCTGAAAAAACGATATGGGTCTATCCCTAACTGGGAGCACATTATTTGGTAAGATGGCCAAGACCAAGATACAATTTTTTGGCTCAGATGGGGTGCAGCATGTTTGGTGTGAACCTGGTCAGGATTATTACAGTGAATGCGTAGTCCCAACAGTGAATCATGGAGGTGGGAGTGTGACGATATAGGGCTGCATGACTGCAAAATGTGTTGGAGAGATGACATTTATAGATGGCATCAGGAATGCCAGCAATATACCAAAATATTGGCTGACAAGATGACTCCCAGTCTCCAGAAGTTTGTCAGAGGACGAATATTCCAGCATGATAACTATCCAAAGCACACTGCGAAACTCACAAAGGAGTTTCTAAAGGAGAAACAAGTGAAAACTATGACCTGGCCAAGTATGTCACCTGACTTGAATCCAGTAGAACACCTTTTGGGTATTTTAAAGAGAATGGTAGAGCAACACAACCCCTCCAGCAAAGAGCAGCTGAAAAAAAAATTCTCTGGAGAAGGGCAGAACATCTCTCCAGATATTTGTACGACACTGGTTTCCTCCATGCCAAGGAGGATTGAGTCTGTCATCAAAAATAAAGGTGGACATTCAAAGTATTGAAAAATTAAAAGATTTGAATCTCAGTAATAAAAGGTGCACTGACCTTTGTTGCATTGATTTCCTGCTTTGGGGCCTTTATTTTTAATGTAGTAAATCTAAACTGTTAGTTTTTAATTTTACGTAAGAGCAAATACCCTACTTAAAACGTAGACGTAATCCAGTTACTGTTAGGTTATATAATTTTGAATCATTTGACATTTAAGGGATATTGCACTGGGCTTTGTGTGTGTCTATATATGTGTACATATGCATTTATGTGTTTGTGTCTATGTGTATATGCATTTACAGATGTGTGTGTGTGTGTGTGTATATATATATATATATATATATATATATATATATATATACAGTATAAACACATAAATATATATATATATATATATATAAGTGCATTCAAACTTTTTGTCATTAAGTAGATGAAAACATGTAAAAACATATTCATGCAATATTCATATTTATTTAAATTCTTAACTATGACCTGGATTACAAGTTATGTGGTAAGTTGCGTACACACCAGGCAAAATGGGACCGTAGAGCTATTTCCATAGCATCGCTATTACAAGTCAACATAAAACTTTCTTTTCACGAGCGGTATGTTGTGGTAAGCCAAATACCGCACAAAAAACAAGTTCAGACTTGGAGGCCGAATTAGCAAGCAGTCAACTGCATTCGATGGCACCAATACGCTCGCCTAACATCGCGGCCGCGGACCTGAATACGCTATCCATATTTATAAAAAAAGCTGTCAAAAAGCCGCGCACCAAGTACGGGACGATGAGCAGTGGACTGTTGTTAACTTACAGTCATCGATCTCGCTGCTATTCGTCTTTTTCCCAACTTTATTTATATCCTGTCACTAAACACTGCCACTATACTAAAATGTAAAGCAAGTAAATAAATGTATTAACCCCTATCCTGCCACTCCCGGAGCCCACCGCAACTCTAATAAAGTTATTAACCCCTATCCTGCCGCTCCCAGAGCCCACTGCAACAAAATAAATGTATTAACCCCTATCCCACCGCTCCCGGAGCCTACCTCAACTAAATAAATGTATTAACCCCTATCCTGCTGTTCCCAGAGCCCACCACAACTAAATAAATGTATTAACCCCTATCCTGCCGCTCCCGGAGCCCACCGCAACTAAATAATTGTATAAACCCCTATCCCACCGCTCCCGGAGCCCACTGCAACTAAATAAATGTATTAACCCCTATCCCTCCGCTCCTGGAGCCCACCGCAACTCTAATAAAGTTATTAACCCCTATCCCGCCGCTCCGGGACCCCGCCACAACTAAGTAAATGTATTAACCCCTGCACCCATGGCCTCCCGCATCACTACCACGAACTAAAGATATTAACCCCTAAACCGCCAACCCCCCACATCGCCATAAACTAAATTAAGCTATTAACCCCTAAACCTAACAACCCGCTAACTTTACATTAAACATTAACTCATCCCTATCTTATAATAAATTTAAACTTACAGTGGATATAAAAAGTCTACACACCCCTGTTAAAATGTCAGGTTTCTGTGATGTAAAAAAATGAGACAAAGATAAATCATTTCAGAATTTTTTCCACCTTTAATGTGACCTATAAACTGTACAACTCAATTGAAAAACAAACTGAAATCTTTTAGGTGGAGGAAAACAAATAAAAAGAATAATGTGGTTGCATAAGTGTGCACATCCTCTTATAACTGGGGATGTAGCTGTGTTCAGAATTAAGCAATCACATTCAAAATCATGTTAAATAGGAGTCAGCATATGCTTGCCATCATTTAAAGTGCCTCGCTCTGATTAACCCCAAATAAAGTTCAGCTGCTCTAGTTTGTTTTTCCTGAAATTTTCTTAGTCGCATCCCACAGCAAAAGCCATGGTCCACAGAGAGCTTCCAAAGCATCAGAGGGATCTAATTGTTAAAAGGTATCAGTCAGGAGAAGGGTACAAAATAATTTCCAAGGCATTAGATATACCATGGAACACAGTGAAGACAGTCATCATCAAGTGGAGAAAATAAGGCACAACAGTGACATTAGCAAGAACTGGACGTCCCTCCAAAATTGATGAAAAGACGAGAAGAAAACTGGTCTGGGAGGCTACCAAGAGGCCTACAGCAACATTAAAGGAGCTGCAGGAATATCTGGCAAGTACTGGCTGTGTGGTACATGTGACAACAATCTCACGTATTCTTCATATGTCTGGGCTATGGGGTAGAGTGGCAAGATGAAAGCCTTTTCTTACAAAGAAAAACATCCAAGCCAGGCTACATTTTGCAAAAACACATCTGAAGTCTCCCAAAAGCATGTGGGAAAATGTGTTATGGTCTGATGAAACCAAGGTTGAACTTTTTGGCCATAATTCCAAAAGATATGTTTGGCGCAAAAACAACATTGCACATCACCAAAAGAACACCATACCCACAGTGAAGCATGGTGGTGGTAGCATCATGCTTTGGGGCAGTTTTTCTTCAGCTGGAACTGAGGCCTTAGTTAAGCTAGAGGGAATTATGAACAATTTCAAATACCAGTCAATATTGGCACAAAACCTTCAGGCTTCTGCTAGAAAGCTGAACATGAAGAGGAACTTTATCTTTCAGCATGACAACGACCCAAAGCATACATCCAAATCAACAATGGAATGGCTTCACCAGAAGAAGATTAAAGTTTTGGAATGGCCCAGCCAGAGCCCAGACCTGAATCCGATTGAAAATCTGTGGGGTGATCTGAAGAGGGCTGTGCACAGGAGATGCCCTCGCAATCTGACAGATCTGGAGTGTTTTTGCAAAGAAGAGTGGGCCAATCTTGCAAAGTCAAAATGTGCCATGCTGATAGACTCATACCCAAAAAGACTGAGTGCTGTAATAAAATCAAAAGGTGCTTCAACAAAGTATTACTTTAAGGGTATGCACACTTATGCAACCATATTATTTTATTTTTATATTTTTTCTTTTCTCTACCTAAACCATTTCAGTTTGTTTTTCAATTGAGTTGTACAGTTTATAGGTCACATTAAAGGTGGAAAAAGTTCTGAAATGATTTATCTTTGTCTCATTTTTTTACATCACAAAAACCTAATTACACCTAATCTAATAGCCCAATCAAAATAAAAAAAGCCCCCCCAAAATATAAAAAACCCTAGCCTACAATAAACTATCAATGGCCCTTAAAAGGGCCTTTTGCGGGCCATTGCCCCAAAGAATTCAGCTCTTTTACCTGTAAAATAAAATACAAACACCCCCAACAGTAAAACCCACCACCCACACAACCAAACCCCAAATAAAAACCTATCTAAAAAAACTAAGTTCCCCATTGCCCTGAAAAGGGCATTTGTATGGGCATTGCCCTTAAAATGGCATTTAGCTCTTTTTCAGCACAAAGTCCCTAACCTAAAATTAAAACCCACCCAATAAACCCTTAAAAAAACCTAACACTAACTCCCGAAGAACCACTTACAGTTTTCAAAGACCAGACATCCATCCTCATCCAAGCGTCAGAAGTGCTCAGCGAACCCGGCAAAAGTCTTCATCCAAGTGGGCCGAAGTCTTCATCCAAGCCGGCAGAAGTCTTCATCCAGATGGCATCTTCTATCTTCATCCATCCGGCATGGAGCGGCTCAATCTTCAAGACATCCGGCGCGGAGCATCCTCTTCTTCCGACGTCTCTTGAAGAATGAAGTTTCCTTTAAAGGATTGAGCTTTCATCCTATTGGCTGATCCAATCAGTCAATAGGATTGAGCTTGAATTCTATTGGCTATTGCAATCAGCCAATAGAATGTGAGCTCAATCCTATTGGCTGATTGGATCAGCCAATAGGATGAAAGCTCAATCCTATTGGCTGATTGCAACAGCCAATAGGATTTTTTCACCTTTATTTCCCCAATCGGAATGCAAGAGACGCCATCTTGGATGACGTCATTTAAAGGAAACTTCATTCTTCAAGAGACGTCGGAAGAAGAGGATGCTCCATGCTGGATGTCTTGAAGATGGAGCCGCTCCACGCCGGATGGATGAAGATAGAAGATGCCGTCTGGATGAAGACTTCTGCCAGCTTGGATGAAGACTTCTGCCGCTTGGATGAGGATGGATGTCCGGTCTTCGAAAACTGTAAGTGGGTCTTCGGGGGTTAGTGTTAGTTTTTTTTAAGGGTTTATTGGGTGGGTTTTAATTTTAGGTTAGGGACTTTGGGATGAAAAAAGAGCTAAATGCCCTTTTAAGGGTAATGCCCATACAAATGCCCTTTTCAGGGCAATGGGTAGCTTAGGTTTTTTAGATAGGTTTTTATTTGGGGGGTTTGGTTGTGTGGGTGGTGGGTTTTACTGTTGGGGGGTGTTTGTATTTTATTTTACAGGTAAAAGAGCTGATTTCTTTGGGGCAATGCCCCGCAAAAGGCCCTTTTAAGGGCCATTGATAGTTTATTGTAGGCTAGGGTTTTTTTTTATTTTGGGGGGGCTTTTTTATTTT
The DNA here is from genome assembly GCF_027579735.1 of Bombina bombina. Taxonomy (NCBI): domain Eukaryota; kingdom Metazoa; phylum Chordata; class Amphibia; order Anura; family Bombinatoridae; genus Bombina; species Bombina bombina. The sequence goes on from NC_069507.1 coordinate 119,481,155, forward strand.
GATAGGGCTATTAGATTAGGTGTAATTAGTTTAAAAATTTGATAATTTATTTTTTATTTTGTGTAACTTAGTAAATTTTTAATTGTAGATTTAAATAACTTGAGTAGGGTTAGGGTTTTAAATATGTAATATAGTTATTTTAATTGTTAGTTTAATGTAATTTTAGTATAATAGTTAGCGGCTAGATTACGAGTTGTGCGTTAGGCTTAAAAAGCAGCGTTGGCCAGTCCTAACACTGCTTTTTAACGCCCGCTGGTATTATGAGTCTTGCAGGTACAGGTGTACCGCTCACTTTTTTGGCCAGACTTGGAAATACCGCAAATCCACTTAAGTAAATTGCGTATCCTATTGTTTTCAATGGGACTTGCATAGCACTGGTATTACGAGTCTGACAAAAAGTGAGCAGTAGACCCTCTCCTGTCAAGACTGGTACCACATTTTAAAGTCAGTAGTTAAGAGTTTTATGGTACAACGCCGTAGCATAAAACTCTTAATTAAAGTGCTAAAAAGTACACTAACTTCCATTAACCCCTAAACCGAGGCCCTCCCACATCGCAAACACTAAAATAAAAATTTTAACCACTAATCTGCCGAACCGGACATCGCCGCCACTATAATAAATATATTAACCCCTAAACCGCCGCACTCCCGCATCGTAAACACTAGTTAAATAGTATTAACCCCTAATCTGCTGTCCCTAACATCGCCGACACCTACCTACATATATTAACCCCTAATCTGCCGCCCCCAATGTCACTGTCACTATATTAAAGTTATTAACCCCTAAATCTAAGTCTAACCCTAACACCCCCTAACTTAAATATAATTACAATAAATATAAATAAAAATAACTATCATTATTCCTATTTAAAACTAAATACTTACCTATAAAATAAACCCTAAGATAGCTACAATATAACTAATAGTTACATTGTAGCTATCTTAGGGTTTATTTTTATTTTACAGGCAAGTTTGTATTTATTTTAACTAGGTAGAATAGTTATTAAATAGTTATTAACTATTTAATAGCTACCTAGTTAAAATAAAGATAAATTTACCTGTAAAATAAAACCTAACCTAAGTTACACTAACACCTAACACTACGCTATAATTAAATTAATTCCCTAAATTAACTACAATTAAATACAATTAAATAAAATTATCTAAAGTACAAAAACAAACAAACACTAAATTACAGAAAATAATAAACAAATTACAATATTTTTAAACTAATTACCCCTAATCTAATCCCCATAACAAAATAAAAAAGCCCCCCCAAATAAAAAAAAGCCCTACCCTACACTAAATTACAAATAGCCCTTAAAAAGGCCTTTTGTGGGGCATTGCCTCAAAGTAATCAGCTCTTATACCTGTAAAAAAAAAGTACAAATCCCCCCAACATTAAAACCCACCACCCACACAACCAACCCTACTCTAAAACCCACTCAATACCCCCTTAAAAAAAACTAACACTAACCCCTTGAAGATCACCTTACCAGGAGAAGTCGTCACCCAACCGGCCGAAGTCCTCAACAAAGCCGGGAGAAGTCTTCATCCAAGCCGTGCGAAGTGGTCCTCCAGACGGGCAGAAGTCTTCATCCAGACGGCATCTTCTATCTTCATCCATCCAGCGCGGAGTGGGTCCATCTTCAAGACATCCGGCGCAGAGCGTCCTCTTCCAACGAAGTCTTCTTACTATATGACGGTTCCTTTAAGTGACGTCATCCAAGATGGCGTCCCTTCAATTCTGATTGGCTGATAGAATTCTATCAGCCAATTGGAATTAAGGTAGAAAAAATCCTACCGGCTGATGCAATCAGCCAATAGGATTGAGCTGGCATACTATTGGCTGATTGGAACAGCCAATAGTAAGCCAGCTCAATCCTATTGGCTGTTTGGATTTTTTCTACCTTAATTCCGATTGGCTGCTAGAATTCTATCAGCCAATCGGAATTGAAGGGACTCCATCTTGGATGACGTCACTTAATAGAACCGTCAATTAGTAAGAAGACTTAATTGGAAGAGGATGCTCCGTGCCGGATGTCTTGAAGATGGACCCGCTCTGCGCCGGATGGATGAAGATAGAAGATGCCGTCTGGATGAAGACTTCTGCCCGTCTGGAGGACCACTTCGCCCGGCTTGGAAGAAGACTTCTCCCGGCTTCGTTGAGGACTTTGGCCCGGTTGGGTGAAGACTTCTACCGGTAAGGTGATCTTCAAGGGGTTTAGTCTTAGGTTTTTTTTAAGGGGGTATTGGGTGGGTTTTAGAGTAGGGTTGGTTGTGTGGGTGGTGGGTTTTAATGTTGGGGGGATTTGTACTTTTTTTTACAGGTAAAATAGCTGATTACTTTGGGGCAATGCCCCGCAAAAGGCCCTTTTAAGGGCTATTTGTAATTTAGTGTAGGGTAGGGCTTTTTTTTTATTTTGGGGGGGCTTTTTTATTTTGTTAGGGGGATTAGATTAGGTGTAATTAGTTTAAAAGTCTTGTAATTTGTTTATTATTTTCTGTAATTTAGTGTTTTTTTTTCTACTTTAGATAATTTTATTTAATTGTATTTAATTGTATTTAATTTAGGGAATTAATTTAATTATAGTGTAGTGTTAGGTGTTAGTGTAACTTAGGTTAGGTTTTATTTTACAGGTAAATTTGTCTTTATTTTAACTAGGCAGTTATTAAATAGGTAATAACTATTTAATAACTATTCTACCTAGTAAAAATAAATACAAACTTGCCTTTAAAATAAAAATAAACCCTTCTATACATACAAATGTAACTATTAGTTATATTGTATCTAGCTTAGGGTTTATTTTACAGGTAAGTATTTAGTTTTAAATAGGAATAACTTAGTTAATGATAGGAATTTTATTTAGATTTATTTAAATTATATTTTTTAGGGGGGTTAGGGTTAGACTTAGGTTTAGGGGTTAAAAAATTGAAAATAGTGGCAACGACATTGGGGCGGCAGATTAGGGGTTAATAAATATAATGTAGGTGTCGGCGATGTTGGGGCAGCAGATTAGGGGTTCATAAGTATAATGTAGGTGGCGGCGGTGTCCGGAGCGGCAGATTAGGGGTTAATCAATATAATGTAGGTGTCGGCGATGTCGGGGGTGGCAGATTAAGTGTTAATAAGTGTAAGATTATGGATGTATAGACTCGGGGTTCATGTTAGGGTGTTAGGTGTAGACATAAATTTTATTTCCCCATAGGAATCAATGGGGATGCGTTAGGAGCTAAACGTTGCTTTTTTGCAGGTGTTAGGTTTTTTTTCAGCCGACTCTCCCCCATTGATTCCTATGGGGAAATCGTGCATGAGCATATTCAGCCAGCTCACCGCTAACGTAAGCAGCGATGGTATTGAGGTGAGATGTGGAGCAAAATTTTGCTCTACGATCACTTTTTTGCGGTTAACACTGGGTTTCTAAAAACCTGTAATACCAGCGCTGCATGTAAGTGAGCGGTGAGCATAAACTGCTCATTAGCACCGCATAGCCTCTAACACAAAACTCGTAATCTAGGTGTAGGGTAGGTTAATGAATAGTTTTATATAGTGTAATGTAATTTTAGAATAATAGGGTTGGTTAATGAATAGTTTAATATAGTTTATTGTAATTTTAGTATAATAGTTAGGGTAGGTTAATTAATAGTTTAACATAGTTTAATGTAATTTTAGTATAATAGGGTAGGTTAATTAATAGTTTAATATAGTTTCATTTAATTCTAAAGGTAAGTTTAAATTTATTATAAGATAGGGATGAGTTAATATTTAATGTAAAGCTAGCGGGTTGTTAGGTTTAGGGGTTAATTGCTTAATTTAGTTTATGGCGATGTGGGGGGGCTGGCGGTTTAGGGGTTAATAGGTTTAGTAAGTGGTAGTGATGCTCGTCTGGAGGACCACTTCGCCCGGCTTGGATGAAGACGTCTACCATCCCTGCTTACGTTAGCGGTGAGCTGGCTGAATATGCTCGTGCACGATTTCCCCATAGAAATCAATGGGGGAGAGCCGGCTGAAAAAAAAAATAACACCTGCAAAAAAGCAACGTTTAGCTCCTAACGCAGCCCCATTGATTCCTATGGGGAAATAAAATTTATGTCTACACCTAACACCCTAACATGAACCCCCGAGTCTATACACCCCTAATCTTACACTTATTAACCCTTAATCTGCCACCCCCGACATCGCCGACACCTACATTATATTGATTAACCCCTAATCTGCCGCTCCGGACACCACCGCCACCTACATTATACTAATAGGTTTAGTAAGTGGTAGTGATGCCCGTCTGGAGAACCACTTTGCCCGGCTTGGATGAAGACTTCGACCATCCCTACCATCTACCATCCCTAATCTTATACTTATTAACCCTTAATCTGCCACCCCCGACATCGCCGACACCTACATTATATTGATTAACCCCTAATCTGCCGCCCCCAATGTCGTTGACACTATTTTAAATTTATTAACCCCTAAACCTAAGTCTAACCCTAACCCCCCTAACTTAAATATAATTTAAATAAATCTAAATAAAATTCCTATCATTAACTAAGTTATTCCTATTTAAAACTAAATACTTACCTGTAAAATAAACCCTAAGCTAGCTACAATATAACTAATATTTACATTTGTATGTATAGAAGGGTTTAGGGGTTAATACATTTATTTAGTTGTGGCGGGGTCCGGGAGTGGAGCGATAGGGTTAATAACTTTATTAGAGTTGCGGTGGGCTCCGGGAGCGGAGGGATAGGGGTTAATACATTTATTTAGTTGCGGCGGGGTCCGGGAGTGGCGGGATAGGGGTTAATATATTTATTTAGGTTGTGGTGGGGTCCAGGAGCGGAGGGATATGGGTTAATAATATTATGTAGGTGGTGGCGATGTCGGGGCGGCAGATTAGGGGTGTTTAGACTCGGGGCTTATGTTAGGGTGCTAGGTGTAAACTTTACTGGTTTTCTACCATAGAAATCAATGAGATATCTGGCAGCATCGAACATAAGCTTTCGCTGCTTTCATACTACGATTGATTCCTATGGAATCTGCGGCCTCCAGGGTGGCGGATTGAAAACCAGGTACGCTGGGCCGGAATAGTGGCGAGCGTACCTGTTAGAAATTTGCTAACTTGCAAAAGTTGTCAGATAGTGCCGAATTTGTATTCGGAACATCTGTAATGACGTAAGCATCGATCTGTGTCGGATTGAGACCGGCGGATCGTATGTTACATCACAGATTTCAACTTTTGCCGGTCTGTAGGCTTTGATAAATGGGTCGAATCAGGCTCACCACAATTACGCTGCGGAATTCCTGCACATTTGCGGTTGACGGCTTGATAAATATCCCTCTTGGTGCACGTATTCCCCCATAGAGATCAATGGAGAAAAAAATTAGGAAAAAAACTAACAGCTGCGATTGGGAAATCGCTGCCGCATTTTCGCATTCACCATTGAACTCTACGGAGAAAAGAAAGTTTTATAAAAACCTATCACCCTAACATAAACCCCTAGTCTAATAACCCCAAAACTGCCGTTCCCCCACATCACCAACACTAAATAAAGCTATTAGCCTCTAAACCGCCGCCCCCCACATCGCCAACACTAAATAAACCTATTAACCCCTAAACCGCCGCCCCCACATCGCGACTACTATAATAAACCTATTAACCTCTAAACCGACATCTCCCCACATTGCTACTACTATTAACTACCAATGGCCCTTAAAAGGGACTTTTATAGGGCATTGCCCTAAAGTTAACAGCTCTTTTGAAAATAAAATAAACAAATTACCCCCTAACATTTACAACCTCCCACCCTTCAAAATAAAAAAACTAATCTGCGCCTCAACCAAGAAGATAGAAGATGGACCCACAATGGATGAAGATGGAGCCACCTAGGTGAAGACCTTTCTCCACTGGGAAGAAGATGAATCGCCGGACTTCAGCAATGGTGAATACCGATTTTGGGGTTAGTGTTAGTTTTTTTGGGGGGGGTTTAGTTGTTTTTTTTTTTTAAATTAGGGCAATGGGTAGATTTTTTTTGTTAGGTTTTTTTTATTTTGGAGGGTTTGGGGGTTGTAATGTTAGTGGGTAATTTGTTTATTTTATTTGCAAAAGAGCTGTTAACTTTAGGGCAATGCCCTACAAAAGGCCCTTTTAAGTTATATGTAAAAAAGTTAACACATCTTCAGACCTGAAGTAAGGTGTTAGGGCTAGAAGTTTATGATTGAAAATACTGTTTAAAAAGGGTTTAGAAGAGATATGGTATATATCACTGGGAAGGGCTCAGAATGTGTATATATACAGTATTTGATTACAGTTTTCACAGGTGATGTAGGGGTATATTAAGAGGTTTCACTATGCATTATGCTATGTCTACTTTGGCCTCCATTTGACAAAAGCTGAAACGTTATAGCTTTTTATAGCTTTGGGCCAAATTCGTTTACCTTATTAAAAGCTTTTTGAAGATTTCTTTTCCGGTGTTGCCTGCTTTTGAATTAGAAAAAATACAGGCCTCACTCACTGAAGTGTCACAATATGTTTATAACAACACATTTCTGGCATTGGACTTGACTCCAAAACAACAATTTCTGAAGCAGGTGCATCTCTTTACATCTCTCTTGTAATCTTAACAGTCCTGGCTACAGTTTGCAAACAAATTACCCTTTACACTGCTTAGCTCCAAAACCTGCTCTGACACAGAGATATGTGCACTTTGCATACTACAGAGGGATGTAACAAATCACTGTGCAATGCCTTGCAAAGGGAGCATACACATGCTGACATGTTCTAAAACATTACTACTGACACTTTTTTAAAATTCTTTTTATTGAGAAACAAAAGATACAATGATATATCAAAGCATATAGACAAATGCACACTCTTTGCAGAATGCAGGTGAGTGACATGCGTAAACTGCTTATAGAATACAAAGAAATATTATAAAACATGTTAGGACAAAAAAATAAAAATGTGGATAATGTATACACACATTACATTAGCTAATGAATTGCACAATATTCCCATTTTAAGAATAATTACCTCTGTTTTTTTCTTCTTATAACATGATCATAACATGGTCACATTTGAAATCTATTTTCAAATGCAGTGTTTTAAAGGCTTAACTAAGACTTTTAATTTCAAGAAAGCAAAATTCAACGATTTAAGGAAATCATTAAATAATATAAATTGGGACAATGTATTTTCTAATAAAAATACAGAGAATAAATGGATAATATTTAAAAATGTGTTAAATAAATATACATATCAACACATACCATATGGTTATAAAAATAAAAAAACAAAGCCGTTATGGCTAAATAAAAATGTGTTAAGAGAAATTAGGAAAAAACGTAGGGCATTTAAATTATTAAAAGAAAATAGTACAGACTCAGCATACAATATTTATAAGGAATGTAACAAAGCATGCAAAAAAGCAATCAAATTAGCCAAAATTGAAAATGAAAAATTAATTGCCAAGGATTCTAAGTCTAACCCTAAAAGGTTCTTTAAGTACATAAATAGCAAAAAATCTAAGAAGGATAATATAGATACATTAAAATGCGTGGAGGGTAGCATGATAAATAATGACAGGGAGAAGGCTGAGGTTCTAAACCAATTTTTTTCTTCAGTATACACAAGAGAGGAACCATTGAATGCTACTTTGGAACAGAATAGAACATGCCAGTCCATACCACTAACTGGGTTTTGTTTAGAGGATATCAGGAAAAAACTGGAAAATATTAAGGTAAATAAAACTCCAGGCCCAGATGGAATACACCCAAGGGTGTTAAGGGAACTTAGCACTGTTATAGACAAACCTTTACTCTTAATTTTTCAAGACTCATTATCCTCAGGCATGGTAGCCCAGGATTGGCGTAAAGCTGATGTGGTGCCACTCTTCAAAAAGGGAAGCATGGATGATCCAGGAAGCTATAGACCAGTTAGTCTGACATCAATAGTGGGGAAGATATTTGAAGGGATTATAAGGGATTATATTGATGAGCATATTCGTGTAAACAAGATTATGAGTTCAAATCAGCATGGCAACTTTGTATTTATTTTAACTAGGTAGAATAGTTTTTAAATAGTTATTAACTATTTAATAGCTACCTAGTTTAAATAACCACAAAATTACCTGTAAAATAAATCCTAACCTAAGTTACAATTACACCTAACACTACACTATCATTAAATCAATTAAATAAATTAACTACAATTACCTAAAATTAAATAAACTAAACTATAGTACAAAAAAACCAAACACTAAATTACAGAAAATAAAAAAAATTACAAGAACTTTAAATTAATTACACCTAATCTAAACCCCTAAACCGCCGCTCCCGGACCCTGCCGCCACTATAATAAACTTATTAACCCCTAAACCACCGCTCTTGGACCCCGCCGCCACTATAATAAACTTATTAACCCCTAAACCGCCGCTCCTGGACCCCGCCACCACTATAATAAACTTATTAACCCCTAAACTGCCACTCCCGGACCCCGCCGCCACCTGCATTATACCTATTAACCCCTAATCTGCCGCCCCTATACCGCCGCCACCTATATTAAAGTTATTAACCCCTATCCTGTGGATCCCGGACCCCACCACAACTAAATTAAATGTTTAACCCCTAAACCGCCGCTCCCGGACCCCGCCGCCACCTATATTAAACTTATTAACCCCTAAACCTAAGTCTAACACTAACACTAACACCCCCCTAACTTAAATATTATTTTAATAAATCTAAATACATATTACTATTATTAACTAAATGATTCCTATTTAAAACTAAATACTTACCTGTAAAATAAACCCTAAGATAGCTACAATATAACTAATAATTATATTGTAGCTATTTTAGGATTTATTTTTTATTTTACAGGCAACTTTGTATTTATTTTAACTAGGTAGAATAGTTTTTAAATAGTTATTAACTATTTAATAGCTACCTAGTTTAAATAACCACAAAATTACCTGTAAAATAAATCCTAACCTAAGTTACAATTACACCTAACACTACACTATCATTAAATCAATTAAATAAATTAACTACAATTACCTAAAATTAAATAAACTAAACTATAGTACAAAAAAACCAAACACTAAATTACAGAAAATAAAAAAAATTACAAGAACTTTAAATTAATTACACCTAATCTAAGCCCCTAATAAAATAAAAAAGCCCCCCCAAAAAATTAAATGCCCTACCCTATACTAAATTACAAAGTAATCAGCTCTTTTACCAGACCTTAAAAGGGCTTTTTGCAGGGCATTGCCTCAAAGTAATCAGCTCTTTTACCTTTAAAAAAAAATACAACCCCCCCAACATTAAAACCCACCACCCACACACCCCTACTCTAACCCACCCAAACCCCCCTTAAAAAAAACCTAACACTAACCCCCTGAAGATCACCCTACCTTGAGCCGTCTTCACCCAGCCAGGCCGAACTCTTCATCCAAGCGGGGCAGAAGAGGTCCTCCATCCGGTAGAAGTCTTCATCCAAGCGGCGTCTTCTATCTTCAATCATCCGGAGCGGAGCCATCCAAGATGGCGCCCCTCGAATTCCGATTGGCTGATAGGATTCTATCAGCCAATCGGAATTTAGGTAGGAAAAATCTGATTGGCTGATTCAATCAGCCAATCGGATTGAAGTTCAATCCGATTGGCTGATGCAATCAGCCAATCGGATTGACCTCGCATTCTATTGGCTGTTCCTATCAGCCAATCGGAATTCGAGGGACGCCATCTTGGATGACGTCCCTTAAAGGTACCTTCATTCGGTGTTAGGACGTAGTTGTAAGAAAATGGCTCTGCGTTGGCTGGATGGAAGATGGCTCCGCTCCGCTCCGGATGATTGAAGATAGAAGGTGCTGCTTGGATGAAGACTTCTACCGGATGGAGGACCTCTTCTGCCCCGCTTGGATGAAGAGTTCGGCCTGGCTGGGTGAAGACGGCTAAAGGTAGGGTGATCTTCAGGGGGTTAGTGTTAGGTTTTTTAAGGGGGGTTTGGGTGGGTTAGAGTAGGGGTATGTGAGTGGTGGGTTTTAATGTTGGGGGGGTTGCATTTTTTTTTACAGGTAAAAGAGCTGATTACTTTGGGGCAATGCCCTGCAAAAAGCCATTTTAAGGGCTGGTAAAAGAGCTGAGTACTTTGTAATTTAGTATAGGGTAGGGCATTTTATTTTGGGGGGGGCTTTTTTATTTTATTTGGGGGCTTAGATTAGGTGTAATTAGTTTAAAGTTCTTGTAATTTTTTTTTAATTTTCTGTAATTTAGTGTTTGTTTGTTTTTGTACTATAGTTTAGTTTATTTAATTGTATTTAATTTTAGGTAATTGTAGTTAATGTATTTAATTAATTTAATGATAGTGTAGTGTTAGGTGTAATTGTAACTTAGGTTAGGATTTATTTTACAGGTAATTTTGTATTTATTTTAGCTAGGTAGCTATTAAATAGTTATTAACTATTTAATAACTATTCTACCTAGTTAAAATAAATACAAAGTTGCCTGTAAAATAAAAATAAATCCTAAAATAGCTACAATATAATTATTATTTATATTGTAGCTATCTTAGGGTTTATTTTACAGGTAAGTATTTATTTTTAAATAGGAATAATTTAGTTAATAATAGTAAGTTTTATTTAGATTTATTAAAATAATATTAAAGTTAGGGGGGTGTTAGTGTTAGTGTTAGACTTAGGTTTAGGGGTTAATAAGTTTAATATAGGTGGCGGCGGGGTCCGGGAGCGGCGGTTTGGAGGTTAAACATTTAATTTAGTTGTGGCGGGGTCCGGGAGCAGCGGTTTAAGGGTTAATGAGATTAATGTAGGTGGCGGCGGTGTAGTGGGGGGCAGGATAGGGGTTAATAAATGTAATGTAGGTGGTGGTGGGCACCGGGTACGGTGGTTTAGGGGTTAAACAATTTATTTCATTGTGGCTGGGTCCGTGATCCGCAGGATAGGGGTTAATAACTTTAATATTGGTGGCGGCGGTATAGGGGGCGGCAGATTAGGGATTAATAGGTATAATGTAGGTGGTGGCGGGGTTCGGGAGTGGCGGTTTAGGGGTTAATATATTTATTATAGTTGCGGCGGGGTCCAGGAGCTGCGGTTTAGGGGTTAATATATTTATTATAGTTGCGGCGGGGTCCAGGAGCTGCGGTTTAGGGGGTAATATCTTTATTTAGGTGCGGGGGGCTCCGGGAGTGGCGGTTTAGGGGCTTAAACAGTATAGTTTAGTGTGGGTGCTTAGTGACAGGCTAGCAAGAAAGCTGCGAAGAAGCCAATGAGCAGCGAGATCGATGACTGTCAGTTAACAACAGTCCGCTGCTCATCGCCCCATACTTGGTGCGCGGCTTCTTGACAGCTTTCTTGATAACTTGGCGAACGTATTCAGGTCCGCTGCGGAGATGGTAGGCGAGCTTAGGAGAGCGTGTTGGGCCGGCAAATGCAGGAAAGTAGACGGTTTCATACATAGAGGCCTATACATGAAGAGATATTCCGAAAGAGGTAGGAACTAAGGGCAAGATTATATATGCGGCGTCACCTGCAAAAACCAGCAAAGCCGTTTTTTACACGGTTTTGCTATCACATATACGGAGCCGCATATAAATGTGCCGCTTATATTTCACCCGTCGCCCACAATTTTTACTCACATAAGCTAACATAGAACCGTGTCACAAATCAGTATCACATATTTACGCTGCGAAAATTGAGAAATTTTACTCCATTTTCACCTCACCTTACATAGGGAGGCGCAGCAAGCCTTGCGCTGAAAATGTGAGCACCGTAACTCCTGTAACTGCCTGAAAATATTAACTAACAACCATCAACCCCCACCACAATAACTAATAAAACTATTAACCCCTAATCTGCCATTCACCCACATCGCAATCTACCTAATAAAACTATTAACCCCTAATCCGCCATTCACCCACATTGCAATTAACCTAATTAAACTATTAACCCCTAATCCGCCATACACCCACGTCGCAATAAACCTAATTAATCTATTAACCCCTACTAAGCCCCCTAACCTAACACCCCCTAAATTAACCCCAAATTACGTAAAATAATAAAATACTAAATTACAATTAAAACAAAAAATAAGTACTTAAAAAAACAAAAACATAAGATTAAATTAAAATAATCTAAAATTACAAAAAATAAAAAAGTCTAACATTACAGAAAATAATAAACCAAATTATCAAAAATAAAAAAAGTAAACCAGATCCCTATGAAAATACCCCCCCAAAATAAAAACACCCCCTAATCTAATACTAAACTACCAATAGCCCTTAAAGGGACACTCAGGTTAAATAAAATTTTCATGATTCAGATACAGCATGTAATTTTAAACAACTTTCCAATTTACTTCCATTAAAAAAATGGGCACAGTCTTTTATATTTACACTTTTTGAGTCACCAGATCCTACTGAGCATGTGCAAGATTTCACAGACTATAGGTATATGCATTTGTGATTGGCTGATTGCTATCACATGGTACAAGGGGAGTGGAAATATACGTAACTTTGAAATTTGTTATAAAAAATCTACTACTCATTTGAAGTTCAGACTAAGTGATATTGTATTGTCTTATCTTGCATTTGTTGATTATGCAAATCTAATGTGTTGACTGGTCCTTTAAAATGGCTTTTTGTAGGGCATTGTCCTAAGATAAACAGCTCTTTTGCATTTAAAAAAATAGTCCCCCATGTAACAGTAAAACCCCCCACCCACCAAACCCGCCAAAATAAAAAAAAACTAACACTAAAAAATCCTAAACTACCCATTGCCCCTAAAGGGGCATTTGTATAGGCATCGCACTTAAAAAATTATTCAAATCAGCCAATAGGAATGCAAGTGACGCCATATTTAAATGTGTAACTTGCATTCAATATTCCGTGTACAACGGTGATCGTACGAAGGGGATCCTCCATGCTCCATGGCTCTGAGGTCGCCGATGTTCAGTTCTGCGGTCATCTTCGCTCCACCCCTGCTTTGTCCTGGATGAAGATGGAAGATGTTGCCGGTTCCAAGAAGACTTCACCGCCGCTTGCAAGAGGACCTTTTCTGCCAGACTTCAGGAACGATGAGTACCTATTTGGGGCTTAGAGTTAGGATTTTTATTTTATTATTTATTTATTTTTTAGATAAGGGATTTTGGGCACTGAAAAAAGAGCTGAATGCCCTTTTAAGGGCAATGCCCATACAAATGCCCTTTTAAGGTCAATGGGTAGTTTAGGATTTTTAGTGTTAGTTTTTTTTATTTTGGACGGGTTTGGTGGGTGGGGGGTTTTACTGTTAGCAGGGTTGGGCTTAGTATTTTTTTTTTAATGCAAAAGAGCTGTTTAACTTAGGGCAATCCTTGTGAAATGCTTGTGCAATGCCACCTCCTGCAGATTCCGTGCCAATCGGCAACTAGCAGTGGGTTTCAATCATCAATCGGATATGATCGGGATGATTTCTGTCTGCCACCTCAGAGATGGTGGACTAGTTAAGGAGCAGCAGTCTTAAGCTACATAAATCGGCCCCTAAGACTTCCCCAAAAGACTAGAGCATTTTTAGCATTTTTGCCATAACTACATTTAAACAGAAATAGAGCCTTGTTTTTTTTATTTACCTATCAAAACTATATATTTATTTTTAGTAGACAACCCAATTGTATTGATCTTTGCCCATTTTGGTATATTTCATGCCATGATTTCACCACCAAATGTGATCAAATTAAAAAAAAAACTTTAGGTTTCTCACTGAATTTGTTTACAAACAGCTTGTGTAATCATGGCACAAATGAATGTAAAATCTTCTTTGGGATCCCCTTGGTTCAGAAATAGCAGACATATGTGGCTTTGCCATTGCTTTTTGATAATTAGAAGGCCGCTAATTGAACCACACTTTTATTATTCCCAGCAGTGAATGAGTTAATTAGGTAGCTTGTAGGGTTAATTTCAGCTTTAGTGTAGAGGTCAGCCTTCCACCTGACACTTCCCACCCCCTGATCCCTCTCAAACAGTTTTCTTCCCTCCCCCACCCCTCACTGGTCACCCCCGTCTAAGTACTGGCAGACAGTCTGCCAGTATGCAGTTTTAGACCTTTTTTAATTTGGTTTTTATTTTATTTCTTTATCATTATTATTTTTTTAAGTGTAGGATTACCACCTTACCTTCCCACCTCCCTGATCCCTCTCTAACCCTCCCCCCTATAACTTGTTTCCGCCATCTTAGGTATTGGCAGCTATCTGCCAGTACCCAGTTATCTATCCAACATCTTTTTATTCAATAATTATTAAAAAAACGTTTTTTCTGTAGTCTAGTTGCCCCCCTCATTACCCTCCCCCCTCCCATATCAATATCCCACCCTTTAACCCCCCCCCTCCACTATAGGAGCCCCCTCTCCCTCCCTGCCCCACTAAGTATTTTTTTTCTCTAGTGTAGCTGTCCTACCCACTCCCGCCCCCCTCCACCGATGGGCCGCTCACCTGCCTCCCTCCTAACCCTCCCACACCACCAATGATCGTGGGGCATGCAGAAATAGCACAATCTTGCTACTTTTAGCAAGATCGCAGCAGAAAGAGGCCCAGGACAGCAGCGTCGTACAGGGCTTAATGCCCAGCATCGTACAGGCATAATCCCTTTATTACCCATTCCCCAGTTTTGCATAACCAACTCTGTTATATTAATACACTTTTTACTTCTATGATTACCTTGTATCTAAGCCTCTGCAGACTGCCCACTTATCTAAGTTCTTTTGACAGACTTGCATCTTAGCCAAACAGTGCTGGCTCGTAAATAACTACAAGGGAATGAACACAATGTAATCTATATGGCACACATGAACTAGCACTGTCTAACTGGTAAAAACTGTCTAAATGCACGGAGATGTGATTTCTCCTATGTGAGCCCTATCTGCAGTTGATTGTACATGGTGCTACATTTTATTTAAAGATACTCATAGAGGCCATGAAGGGGTGGGGTGGTATGGAATGATCATGATTATACATGCAGTGGATGACAGTGTAATAAATACACATATGCATCTGTGTTTGCTAAAACATAATAGTGTCATTTGGATGTGTTTCCAATACTTTTGAGCAAAATGCCAAGAGTTAATTTGTGTAATGTGACCCACACTACTATTTTTTATTTTATTAATAATCAGAAGGGTTTAAAAATACAAATCTTTTGTTTTGCTAATCTGTGTGTTGTTTCATAAGAGATCATCTGCTAGTGTAAATATCATAAATCTCTTATACATATATCATATCTACTTATACATAGGGTTGGAATAAGCATCTGAGATTTCATCTTAACTGTTACCCAAATAGATCTTGGGACTAATATGATACATATGAAGGATGCAAATAATGTAAATACTCAAAAGTGTTGATATGTGGGGGCGGTGCCAACAGCCAGAGCAATGAGATGTGTTTCTAAGAGGCTCCTGAATTCACTTTAATTTTACCCAATTTTTCCTTTGTGGAACAGTATTTGGTTATTAAACTAGTGTTAAGAATCTTAGGAAAGATCATTTAAAACATCTGGCTGAATGAAGAATTCATCTACGCTGGTACAGCGCTGTTTCTGAGACACAGCAGGCCGCAACTTTCCTGGGACTATGGGGGAAGCCATTTGTGCCACGCTGCAGATTCTATTTGCTGAATATGAGAAACGGATCTTAAGCAGATTTGATGACTTGCTCATAAAGATTGAAGCAGCACACGTACCAAGGAAACGTTTACCAGCTGCTAAGATATCTGATGGCGACCCCTGTACTGTACATGACCCTGAGATGGAGCGACTGCAGAATGGAGCTGTGGGAGGTCATGTTGAGACCTGTGAAGAGCCGGCCCTGCTGAAGCGCACTGCGCTGACCCCTATGAGAGCTGATTGTGAGACCGGGAGGCTTTCCTCCGTTAGAGGCGAGTTGGTGAGTCATTCTGATGGGAGCTCCGGGAGGTGTCCCTTGACCACTGCCACGGGGTTTAGCGCAGGCGAGAGTACGGACGATATCTGTAGGGACGCTCTCGCTGGTACATGTGGTTTACTGGCGGCCCCATATCACAACACTGCCTTGGAGTTTCTCATTGACTGGAGCTCAGTGAGATGCCGCGCTGGGGTTCTGTCTAGGATCCTTACCTCCCCCACGATAACCCTGCAGTGTAAAGATCTCTGGCCCCCTGAGGCAAATATAAAAGCTGGAGTAGGGTGACATTTTTGTTGCGATGGCGGTTACTAAGGGCTCACACTGCTATCAAATTGCTGATGCCTGTAGTTCAGCTCACGGACTTATTCAATAATTCTACTATACCAGTGGCTGCAGAGTCTACACTTATGAAGATTGTTTTCAGAGACTGTGTGGATTCTGGGACTGGGACCGTGTGCAGGACTGTGGGACTTATGTGTACTCATTTTTACGTTAAGTGTCTGATTATCTAATCACAGCACTGTTTTTTCTTGGGTTCCCTAATGTTTTTTATCTTCATTATTTTACTCACATTGCTATATGTCTTATGTTATATTGCAAGTTATATGTTGCTATGCGTATTATGAAGCCCTTGGGCTGATTCAGTGGTGAAGCTAGTAACTAGATCTATGAATATAAGGGTCAGTCTAGTGATTCAGTCACATCCTCATCTCTGGATTGCCTTGCGGTAAAACTTTACTTATGCATGATATATGTGTGTCATTGTGCTACTAACTCCCAGTATGCTGTAGGCCTACCTCTATTGTTTTTTTTGATGTGTGTAACTTGAGCGCTGGAGAGAGCGATGCTGTTTAGCCTATAATCTAGCAATATTGAACTGCCTAGTTAATTATGCCATGTGCACAGATCACCATTCTATCTAATGACCTTAGTGCCCTATTAAATGCCTATATGTGATCCCTTCTCCGTATATACCCTGTAGAAAGTCTGCCCCCTTATCTTTATCTCTATTGGGGTCCCCCTCCTGAGACTATACGCTGGCGAGGAGGAAAGTATATACATCTAACTATAACTTAGGATCCATCGCTTGCCCATCATGAAGGCCTCTGTTTGCATTCTAGACTTAGCCCCCCCTCCCTAATCACCCTCCCCCCCTCCCTTTTCACCCTTCCCCCCTCCCTTTTCACCCTTCCCCCCTTCCCTTCCACCTTCCCCCCCTCCATTTCCAACCTTCCCCTTCCTTCCATCCTTCCCCCCTCTCTTTCCATCCTCTCCCCCCCTCTTTCCATCCTCCTTCCCCCTTTTCCATTCCCCTTCTCCCCTTACCATCCTAGCCCCCCTTTCCACCTTTTCCCCCTTCTCCCAACCCTCTTTCCCTTCCCTCTCCTTCTCCCCTTTATTTTCCCCTCTCCCCCCCCCCCTTTGCCCTCTTCCCCCCTTTCTCCCTCTCCCTCCTCTCTCCCTCTTTCATCCCCCCCTCACAAATGTAAGGTAAGGGATAACTAGCTTATCCTCCATACTCCTTTTTGGCAGAGTTATATTGTCTCTGCCCTGTTCGTAGAACCAATGTAGTGGTTTCTGTTTATATAAGCGAAAAATTGGTTCTCCGGATTAAAAATGCAGAGATTTACTATGAATTATCCTAATAAAACTATTAACCCCTAATCTGCCATTCACCCACATCGCAATCTACCTAATAAAACTATTAACCCCTAATCCGCCATTCACCCACATTGCAATTAACCTAATTAAACTATTAACCCCTAATCCGCCATACACCCACGTCGCAATAAACCTAATTAATCTATTAACCCCTACTAAGCCCCCTAACCTAACACCCCCTAACCTAACACCCCCTAAATTAACCCCAAATTACGTAAAATAATAAAATACTAAATTACAATTAAAACAAAAAATAAGTACTTAAAAAAACAAAAACATAAGATTAAATTAAAATAATCTAAAATTACAAAAAATAAAAAAGTCTAACATTACAGAAAATAATAAACCAAATTATCAAAAATAAAAAAAGTAAACCAGATCCCTATGAAAATACCCCCCCAAAATAAAAACACCCCCTAATCTAATACTAAACTACCAATAGCCCTTAAAGGGACACTCAGGTTAAATAAAATTTTCATGATTCAGATACAGCATGTAATTTTAAACAACTTTCCAATTTACTTCCATTAAAAAAATGGGCACAGTCTTTTATATTTACACTTTTTGAGTCACCAGATCCTACTGAGCATGTGCAAGATTTCACAGACTATAGGTATATGCATTTGTGATTGGCTGATTGCTATCACATGGTACAAGGGGAGTGGAAATATACGTAACTTTGAAATTTGTTATAAAAAATCTACTACTCATTTGAAGTTCAGACTAAGTGATATTGTATTGTCTTATCTTGCATTTGTTGATTATGCAAATCTAATGTGTTGACTGGTCCTTTAAAATGGCTTTTTTGTAGGGCATTGTCCTAAGATAAACAGCTCTTTTGCATTTAAAAAAATAGTCCCCCATGTAACAGTAAAACCCCCCACCCACCAAACCCGCCAAAATAAAAAAAAACTAACACTAAAAAATCCTAAACTACCCATTGCCCCTAAAGGGGCATTTGTATAGGCATCGCACTTAAAAAATTATTCAAATCAGCCAATAGGAATGCAAGTGACGCCATATTTAAATGTGTAACTTGCATTCAATATTCCGTGTACAACGGTGATCGTACGAAGGGGATCCTCCATGCTCCATGGCTCTGAGGTCGCCGATGTTCAGTTCTGCGGTCATCTTCGCTCCACCCCTGCTTTGTCCTGGATGAAGATGGAAGATGTTGCCGGTTCCAAGAAGACTTCACCGCCGCTTGCAAGAGGACCTTTTCTGCCAGACTTCAGGAACGATGAGTACCTATTTGGGGCTTAGAGTTAGGATTTTTATTTTATTATTTATTTATTTTTTAGATAAGGGATTTTGGGCACTGAAAAAAGAGCTGAATGCCCTTTTAAGGGCAATGCCCATACAAATGCCCTTTTAAGGTCAATGGGTAGTTTAGGATTTTTAGTGTTAGTTTTTTTTATTTTGGACGGGTTTGGTGGGTGGGGGGTTTTACTGTTAGCAGGGTTGGGCTTAGTATTTTTTTTTTAATGCAAAAGAGCTGTTTAACTTAGGGCAATCCTTGTGAAATGCTTGTGCAATGCCACCTCCTGCAGATTCCGTGCCAATCGGCAACTAGCAGTGGGTTTCAATCATCAATCGGATATGATCGGGATGATTTCTGTCTGCCACCTCAGAGATGGTGGACTAGTTAAGGAGCAGCAGTCTTAAGCTACATAAATCGGCCCCTAAGACTTCCCCAAAAGACTAGAGCATTTTTAGCATTTTTGCCATAACTACATTTAAACAGAAATAGAGCCTTGTTTTTTTTATTTACCTATCAAAACTATATATTTATTTTTAGTAGACAACCCAATTGTATTGATCTTTGCCCATTTTGGTATATTTCATGCCATGATTTCACCACCAAATGTGATCAAATTAAAAAAAAAACTTTAGGTTTCTCACTGAATTTGTTTACAAACAGCTTGTGTAATCATGGCACAAATGAATGTAAAATCTTCTTTGGGATCCCCTTGGTTCAGAAATAGCAGACATATGTGGCTTTGCCATTGCTTTTTGATAATTAGAAGGCCGCTAATTGAACCACACTTTTATTATTCCCAGCAGTGAAGGAGTTAATTAGGTAGCTTGTAGGGTTAATTTCAGCTTTAGTGTAGAGGTCAGCCTTCCACCTGACACTTCCCACCCCCTGATCCCTCTCAAACAGTTTTCTTCCCTCCCCCACCCCTCACTGGTCACCCCCGTCTAAGTACTGGCAGACAGTCTGCCAGTATGCAGTTTTAGACCTTTTTTAATTTGGTTTTTATTTTATTTCTTTATCATTATTATTTTTTTAAGTGTAGGATTACCACCTTACCTTCCCACCTCCCTGATCCCTCTCTAACCCTCCCCCCTATAACTTGTTTCCGCCATCTTAGGTATTGGCAGCTATCTGCCAGTACCCAGTTATCTATCCAACATCTTTTTATTCAATAATTATTAAAAAAACGTTTTTTCTGTAGTCTAGTTGCCCCCCTCATTACCCTCCCCCCCTCCCATATCAATATCCCACCCTCTAACCCCCCCCCCTCCACTATAGGAGCCCCCTCTCCCTCCCTGCCCCACTAAGTATTTTTTTTCTCTAGTGTAGCTGTCCTACCCACTCCCGCCCCCCTCCACCGATGGGCCGCTCACCTGCCTCCCTCCTAACCCTCCCACACCACCAATGATCGTGGGGCATGCAGAAATAGCACAATCTTGCTACTTTTAGCAAGATCGCAGCAGAAAGAGGCCCAGGACAGCAGCGTCGTACAGGGCTTAATGCCCAGCATCGTACAGGCATAATCCCTTTATTACCCATTCCCCAGTTTTGCATAACCAACTCTGTTATATTAATACACTTTTTACTTCTATGATTACCTTGTATCTAAGCCTCTGCAGACTGCCCACTTATCTAAGTTCTTTTGACAGACTTGCATCTTAGCCAAACAGTGCTGGCTCGTAAATAACTACAAGGGAATGAACACAATGTAATCTATATGGCACACATGAACTAGCACTGTCTAACTGGTAAAAACTGTCTAAATGCACGGAGATGTGATTTCTCCTATGTGAGCCCTATCTGCAGTTGATTGTACATGGTGCTACATTTTATTTAAAGATACTCATAGAGGCCATGAAGGGGTGGGGTGGTATGGAATGATCATGATTATACATGCAGTGGATGACAGTGTAATAAATACACATATGCATCTGTGTTTGCTAAAACATAATAGTGTCATTTGGATGTGTTTCCAATACTTTTGAGCAAAATGCCAAGAGTTAATTTGTGTAATGTGACCCACACTACTATTTTTTATTTTATTAATAATCAGAAGGGTTTAAAAATACAAATCTTTTGTTTTGCTAATCTGTGTGTTGTTTCATAAGAGATCATCTGCTAGTGTAAATATCATAAATCTCTTATACATATATCATATCTACTTATACATAGGGTTGGAATAAGCATCTGAGATTTCATCTTAACTGTTACCCAAATAGATCTTGGGACTAATATGATACATATGAAGGATGCAAATAATGTAAATACTCAAAAGTGTTGATATGTGGGGGCGGTGCCAACAGCCAGAGCAATGAGATGTGTTTCTAAGAGGCTCCTGAATTCACTTTAATTTTACCCAATTTTTCCTTTGTGGAACAGTATTTGGTTATTAAACTAGTGTTAAGAATCTTAGGAAAGATCATTTAAAACATCTGGCTGAATGAAGAATTCATCTACGCTGGTACAGCGCTGTTTCTGAGACACAGCAGGCCGCAACTTTCCTGGGACTATGGGGGAAGCCATTTGTGCCACGCTGCAGATTCTATTTGCTGAATATGAGAAACGGATCTTAAGCAGATTTGATGACTTGCTCATAAAGATTGAAGCAGCACACGTACCAAGGAAACGTTTACCAGCTGCTAAGATATCTGATGGCGACCCCTGTACTGTACATGACCCTGAGATGGAGCGACTGCAGAATGGAGCTGTGGGAGGTCATGTTGAGACCTGTGAAGAGCCGGCCCTGCTGAAGCGCACTGCGCTGACCCCTATGAGAGCTGATTGTGAGACCGGGAGGCTTTCCTCCGTTAGAGGCGAGTTGGTGAGTCATTCTGATGGGAGCTCCGGGAGGTGTCCCTTGACCACTGCCACGGGGTTTAGCGCAGGCGAGAGTACGGACGATATCTGTAGGGACGCTCTCGCTGGTACATGTGGTTTACTGGCGGCCCCATATCACAACACTGCCTTGGAGTTTCTCATTGACTGGAGCTCAGTGAGATGCCGCGCTGGGGTTCTGTCTAGGATCCTTACCTCCCCCACGATAACCCTGCAGTGTAAAGATCTCTGGCCCCCTGAGGCAAATATAAAAGCTGGAGTAGGGTGACATTTTTGTTGCGATGGCGGTTACTAAGGGCTCACACTGCTATCAAATTGCTGATGCCTGTAGTTCAGCTCACGGACTTATTCAATAATTCTACTATACCAGTGGCTGCAGAGTCTACACTTATGAAGATTGTTTTCAGAGACTGTGTGGATTCTGGGACTGGGACCGTGTGCAGGACTGTGGGACTTATGTGTACTCATTTTTACGTTAAGTGTCTGATTATCTAATCACAGCACTGTTTTTTCTTGGGTTCCCTAATGTTTTTTATCTTCATTATTTTACTCACATTGCTATATGTCTTATGTTATATTGCAAGTTATATGTTGCTATGCGTATTATGAAGCCCTTGGGCTGATTCAGTGGTGAAGCTAGTAACTAGATCTATGAATATAAGGGTCAGTCTAGTGATTCAGTCACATCCTCATCTCTGGATTGCCTTGCGGTAAAACTTTACTTATGCATGATATATGTGTGTCATTGTGCTACTAACTCCCAGTATGCTGTAGGCCTACCTCTATTGTTTTTTTTGATGTGTGTAACTTGAGCGCTGGAGAGAGCGATGCTGTTTAGCCTATAATCTAGCAATATTGAACTGCCTAGTTAATTATGCCATGTGCACAGATCACCATTCTATCTAATGACCTTAGTGCCCTATTAAATGCCTATATGTGATCCCTTCTCCGTATATACCCTGTAGAAAGTCTGCCCCCTTATCTTTATCTCTATTGGGGTCCCCCTCCTGAGACTATACGCTGGCGAGGAGGAAAGTATATACATCTAACTATAACTTAGGATCCATCGCTTGCCCATCATGAAGGCCTCTGTTTGCATTCTAGACTTAGCCCCCCCTCCCTAATCACCCTCCCCCCCCTCCCTTTTCACCCTTCCCCCCTCCCTTTTCACCCTTCCCCCCTTCCCTTCCACCTTCCCCCCCTCCATTTCCAACCTTCCCCTTCCTTCCATCCTTCCCCCCTCTCTTTCCATCCTCCCCCCCCCCTCTTTCCATCCTCCTTCCCCCTTTTCCATTCCCCTTCTCCCCTTACCATCCTAGCCCCCCTTTCCACCTTTTCCCCCTTCTCCCAACCCTCTTTCCCTTCCCTCTCCTTCTCCCCTTTATTTTCCCCTCTCCCCCCCCCCTTTGCCCTCTTCCCCCCTTTCTCCCTCTCCCTCCTCTCTCCCTCTTTCATCCCCCCCTCACAAATGTAAGGTAAGGGATAACTAGCTTATCCTCCATACTCCTTTTTGGCAGAGTTATATTGTCTCTGCCCTGTTCGTAGAACCAATGTAGTGGTTTCTGTTTATATAAGCGAAAAATTGGTTCTCCGGATTAAAAATGCAGAGATTTACTATGAATTATCCTGAGTTCAATGTCTATAGACTGTTTATCACCATAATTCTAGTACTGATGTTAGCTCATTTGTGTATCATCTACCTGTTTCCCTATGTATGAGTGAAACTGTCTATGCGGTTCTTTATCTCTGACACAGCGTTTGGTACTTGGTTCTTTAACGTACTTATCCATTACTGCAATATCTTCCCTTAATGTTATTATTAGTCTTAGGGACCTACCCGGGGTCCTAGCTGCCTTGGGAAGAAGCATATAAAATGCAGGCCTTGTCTAGGTCTACATTATAAACAAAAACCTCTGAGAAGTACTTTTAATACAGGGGTCCAAAAGTGGCCCCAGCAGTAGTGGAGGGAAAAATGAGGGCGATATCGGGTTTGCTTCTCAATCTTCATACCTTTGACTACATTTCAATTTGGGTCAGCTATATGGATATTGTGTTAAGGGTACTCTTTCTGCATATGTTGCTATGTATCTTTTATTTTTATTTTTTCTTAGGCTTGTGATATGTATTTTACCATGTATTATGTGCCATTTGTTTGTATGGGCAAACTGTATTTGTCTTGGAACTGTTATTCCCTCAATAAAAATATTTCAACAAAAAAAAAAAAAAAAAGTGTTGATATGTACCTTGGACGTACTCAATTATTACATTGGGGCATATTTATCAATCTCTGTGTTTCTGGCTGCTCCATAACCTGTCCGTCTGCTCTGAGGCCACGGACAGACATCGTCAGAAATCAACCCGATTGAATACGATCGGATTGATGGACACCCCTGCTAGCGGCCGATTGGCCACAAATCTGCAGGGGGCGGTGTTGCACCAGCAGTTCATCAGAACTGCTGGTGCAATGATAAATGCTGAGAGCGTATGCTGTCGGCATTTATTGATGTGCAGCGGACATGATCCGCAATAACGGATCATGTCCACTCGCACAATGGTAATTCGGCCCCATTGTCTCAAACCAGACATTTTTCAGTCAATCTGTGGGTGTTGATAATTTATGAAGTGTGTTTAGTTGTTGCATTTGATATGTCTCTTTTCTTGTCAATATTTTGGCAATAATTCACTGAATTCCAAGCTATCCATGGGTTGTATGAGTGACTTTTTTATATATCTGATCCAATCTTTTTCTAACACAGAAATTGTTTTCTTGTTTGGATTGTGATCACTCCTATGTTGGAAACACAATCAGCAAGATTGCAATTAATCCTTAAATTTGAAATAACTATAACCTAGATTACAAGTTTTGCGTTCATGTTTTAACGCTGGAAAAATGGCATTTTCAGTGTTAAAACAGTAACACAGCCATTACGAGTCTTATCTGTATATCTGTACTGCAAGCATTTTAGCCTGTAACGCAACATCAGTCCCGCACTCAAAAAATTATGTTTTTGCGTGGGATTTCCATAGCGCTGCCATTACAAGTTTTGCGGTGAGGCTAAAAAGCTTGCGTTACAGCCTATACCGACACGATCCGTACTGCACTATTACACAAAACTCATAGCTAAAGTGTTACAAAGTACACTAACACCCATAAACTACCTATTAACCCCTAAACCACCCCCCTCCTGCATCGCAAACACTAAATTAAATTTATTAACCCCAAATCTGCAGCTCCCGACATCGCCGCCACTAATAAAATTTATTAACCCCTATTGCACCACGGCCTGACATCACCGCCACTATAATAAAGTTTCTAACCCCTATTCCCCCCGCACCCCAACATCACCCACACTATAATAAAGATATTAACCCCTATTATGCCACTCCCCGACATTGCCGCCACTAAATAAAGTTATGAACCCCTAAACCTCTGGCCTCCCACATCACTGCCACTAAATAAACCTATTAATCCCTAAACCGCCAGCCCCACTTACAGTTTCTGAAGTCCGGACATCCAGGCAGCGAGAAGTCTTCATCCAGGCGGCGAGTTCTTCATCCATCCAGGCGGCAACTTCTATCTTCATCCCGGTGGCATGGAGCGCGTCCATCCTGAAGACATTTGGCACGGAGCATCCTCTTCATACGGTAGCCGCCGTATACTGAATCTTCAATGCAAGAGAGCCTTTTCAAAATGGCATCTCTTGCATTCCTATTGACTGATTTGATTTTTGAAATTCAAATCAGCCAATAGGATGAGAGTTACTGAAATCCTATTGGCTGTTCAAATCAGCCAATAGGATGAGAGCTACTGAAATTCTATTGGCTGGTTTGAATTTCAAAAATCAAATCAGCCAATAGGAATGCAAGGGACGCCATTTTGAAATGGCTCCCTTGCATTGAAGATTCAGTATACAGCGGCAACCATATGAAGAGTATGCTCCGCGCCGGATGTCTTCAGGATGGACCTGCTGTGCGCCGCCGGGATGAAGATAGAAGACGCCGCCTGGATGAAGATAGAAGATGCCACCTGGATGAAGATAGAAGATGCCGCCTGGATGGATGAAGACCTCGCCGCCTGGATGTCCGGACTTCAGAAACTGTAAGTGGATCGTTGGGAGTTAGTGTTAGGCGTTTTCCATCTTAATGGGAGGAGAGTCCACTGCTTCATTCATTACTTGTGGGGATTAAGAACCTGGCCACCAGGAGGAGGCAAAGACACCCTAGCCAAAGGCTTAAATACCTCCCCCACTCCCCTCATCCCCCTGTGATTCTTTGCCATTCATCACAGGAGGTTGGCAGAGAAGTGTCGTAAAATTTGGAATAGTCTCTTATGGAGGGTAGTACTCTTCAAGATGGGACTGGAGTTTTAAGTAGTCCTGTCAGCCTCTCAGTGAGAGCATGGGTGAATGTTAAAGTTCGGAGATGCAGGGAGAGTGTTTCTGTGAAAAGTTTAACAGCTATCAGCGTTGAAGAGTTTTGCTGCCTGATTTTCTTCTCTCCATGTCAGGAGCGATGCTACTACTCTGTCACACTTGAAGGACCATGTTCCTGTTCCACAGCATTGATTCTGGTAATATCGTTTAATTTATATATATATTTGATAAAGCATGAAGATAGGGTCACAGTGTGGCTCCTTTTATCTTTATAGAATCTAAGGTAATACCCTCGGAAGGGGGCTGTTGAACAGGGGGGATATTATTATGCATTATATTGTTTATTGTGTTTGCTACTTCATTTGTGTGAGATGAGGTTCTGTCAGTGTGTGGGAAATTGAGGAAGGTTTTTTTGACACGTCCTTCTCTCGAGTGCAGGGGTGGTCCTGCATGGCACTCCATGTGACCGGGTGTGGCCTCTACAACTTCCTCTTTTCTCAACCTGCGTTCGGAGGAGACGAAAGCTGTCATAGGAGGTGGTGAGTGCCCCGGCCATTGGGATATAAAGGTGCCATTTATATTTTAATCACGTCCGTAATAATAGCACACGCTATGGAGGACTCTTTATCTAAACCCATTAACTGTGTATATTGTGAGGAGGTTCCAGTCGAACCGTCGACCCAACTCGGTTCCACATGCTTTGACAATATTGCTGTTTCCAAAAAGAATAAAGTATTTAGTACAACTGAGCCATCCACCTCTGAGGTGGACTTCGCCAATCAATTCCAGACAGCAGTTTCTGCGGCCATTAATGCGATGCCTCATCCTACTAAACGCAAGCGGAAGGTACGGCACTGCTATCCATCTCAGGGGTCTTCGACTCCGCTGGATGTCTGGGACAGATTATCAGCTGAGGAGGACAACTCCAACTTATCAGAGGATGTCGCTTCTGGGGCGGAATTGGCTATTTCTAGGCCTCCGTCCACGGAGGAGCCTGATTTTAAGTTTAAGATGGAGCATTTGCGCTTGCTATGTTGGAGGTTCCTAAACCAAAACTACCAGAGGAACCTTCAATTCCTAAACTTGATAGAGTCTATGAGGACAGGGTAGTGCCCCAGGCCTTCCTGGTTCCAGTCAAAATGGCTAACATTATTAAGAATGAATGGGAGAAACTTGGTTTGTCCTTTTTTTTTTGGTTCATCTTCTTCTTTTAAACAGCTTTTCCCAGTTCCAGAAGCGCAGCTTGATCTGTGGGGAATTGTCCCTAAGGTGGATGGTGCTATCTCCACGCTTGCTAAGAGAACGATTATTCTGCTAGAGGATAGCTCCTCTTTCAAGGAACCCATAGATAAAAAGATGGAGTCCATGTTGCGGAAGATGTTCCAACTCACGGGGTTCGTTTTTCAACCTGAGGCGGCAGTCGCCACAGTGGCGGGTGTGGCTACCTACTGGTGTGACGCACTAGCAGCGATGGTCGAGGTGGAGACTCCTCTCAATGACATTCTAGACCAAATTAAGGCCTTAAAGGTGGCACATTCGTTCATTTGTGATGCTAACATGCAGATTATTCATCTGAATGCTAAGACATCAGGGTTTTCTGTTTTAGCCCGCAGGGCTTTGTGGCTAAAGTTGTGGTCTGATGACATGACTTCTAAGTCTCGTTTGCTTTCCCTCCTATTCAAGGAGAAAGTTTTGTTTGACCAGGGCCTGAATTCTATCATCTCTATGGTCATGGGTGGCAAGGGTGCCTTCTTGCTTCAGGACAAGAAGGCTAAACCTAAGGGTTCTACTTTTTGTCCCTTTCGTGTGGACAAGTCTCAGCATCAGCAGCCTGCCGCAAAGTTGGAGCAATCCAATGGATCTTGGAAGCCAGCTAACTCTTGGAACAAGTCCAAGCAGAACAAGAAGCCTGCCAAATCTAAGTCGGCGGCTGACTGCATGGAGATTGAACGACTAGTCTTGGCCAAGTCCTATTATTACTGGCCATTGCATCAGCACGCAGAGTCTCTGAGTTGGCGGCCTTGCAATATGAGCCTCCCTACTTGGTGTTTCATGCTGATAAGGCTGTTCTTCACACTGGATTGGGTTTCCTTCCCTTACATACTTTTGCAAAATTTTCTAAATTTGACGTTTTTGCTTTGGCGGAAGCAGCTTTTGAGAGAAAGGTTCTGCAGGCTGTGGTACCCTCACTATAGGGTCTGCCTCCTTTTACCCTCCCATTTTTTTTTCATTCAGTGTCCTCTAGAGCTTCGGTATTTGTTCCCACAAGTAATGAATGAAGCAGTGGACTCTCCTCTCATTAAGATGGAAAACATAAATTATGCTTACCTGATATTTTTATTTCCATCTGTGGGAGGAGAGTCCACTGCACCGCCCGTTTCTTCGGTGTG
Source organism: Bombina bombina (assembly GCF_027579735.1). NCBI lineage: Eukaryota > Metazoa > Chordata > Amphibia > Anura > Bombinatoridae > Bombina > Bombina bombina. The sequence continues at coordinate 119,509,588 of NC_069507.1, forward strand.
CGGAGCTAAATTTATTATTAATCTTCTGACACCATTTATACCCTGATATTTATCCTACTGTTCCTTGTTCCCTCGGCAGAATGACTGGGGGATGAGGGGAGTGGGAGAGGTATTTAAGCCTTTGGCTGGGGTGTCTGCCTCCTCCTGGTGGCCAGGTTCTTAATTCCCACAAGTAATGAATGAAGCAGTGGACTCTCCTCCCGCAGATGGAAATTAAATTATCAGGTAAGCATAATTTATGTTTTTAAACTTTTTTGGGTGTTTTTTTTTTAGATTAGGGTTTGGGCTTTTGATAAAAAATATAAATGCCCTTTTCAGGGCAAGAAAAAGAGCTGAATGCCTTTTTAAGGGCAATGCCCATACAAATACCCTTTTCAGGGCAATGGTTAGCTTATGTTTTTGTTACAATTAGTTTTTTTTATTTTGGGGGGTTGGTTGGGTGGTTTTACTGTTGGGGGGGTCTTTGTATTTTTTTTCAGGTTAAAAGAGACGATTTCTTTAGGGCAATGCCCTACAAAAGGCCCTTTCAAGGGCTATTGGTAGTTTATTGTAGGCTAGTGGTTTTTTATTTTATAGGGCTATTAGATTAGGTGTAATTGGTTTTATTTTGGATGTTTGTTTATTTTTCGTAATTTGGTGTTTGTTATTTTTTGTAATTTAGTATTTTTTTATTTTATGTAATTTAGTATTTTTAATTTTTTGTAATTGTAGATTTAATTTTTTTTTTAGTAGTGTTAGGTTTTTGAATGTGTAATTTAGTTTATTTAATTTGTAGTTATTTTAATTTTAGTATAATAGTAATGTTAGTTAAATTTATAGTTTAAACTTAGGTTTTTTTAATTTCCCAAGTAAGTTTTTATTTATTTTAAGATAGGGATCTTGTAATTTTAATTTATAGTTAGGGGGTTGTAAGATTTAGGGGTTAATAGTTTAATTTAGTTTTTTGAGATGTGGGGGGCTGTCAGTTTAGGGGTTAATAGGTTTTGTTTAGTGGCAGTGGTGTGGGAGGCCAGCGGTTTAGGGGTTAATAACTTTATTTAGTGGCGGCGATGTCGGGAAACGGCAGAATAGGGTCTTATATCTTTATTATAGTGTGGGTGATGTTGGGGTGCAGGGGAATAGGGGTTAATAACTTTATTATAGTGACGGCGATATCGGGAGTGGCAGATTAGGGGTTAATAACTTTATTTCGGTGGCGGCGATATCGGGAGCGGCAGATTAGGGGTTAATAACATTATGTAGGTGTCAGCGATGTCGGGGGTAGCAGATTAGGGGTGTTTAGACTTGGAGTTTATGTTAGGGTGTTAGGTTTAAACGTAACTTTTTTTTCCCCATAGACATCAATGGGGTTGCGTTACGGAGATTTTGATTCCGCAATCGCAGGTGTTAGTTTTTTTTCTAACACTCTCTCCCCATTGATGTCTATGGGGAAAGCGTGCACGAGCACAACAAAGCAGCGCTTGGATTTTGTGCAGTATGGAGCTCATCGCAACCATATCGCACGCACAAGGCGTCTTTTATGAAACTCATAATGGCAGCGATATGGAGGGCGAAATAATGCAACTTTTGTTACGTTCGTTTTGCACCCTCTTTAGCGCAAAACTTGTTATCTAGGTGTTTGTTATTAGAGTGCATCCTCAAACAGGACAGACAATAACCTCTAGAGTTAAAGGTAACATATAGTTATTATTTTTTATCCAAGAGTTTATGAGGATAATAATTTAACTTTTTCTGCAATACTGTATATGGATATTTTAAAGAATATTTGTCATTAGTTTATATATATAGAGTTGATTACTTTTTTAGGGTCATGCATTTTAGGCAGCTGTCGCAAATCATAACATATGAAGTTTATATGCAGATGTTTCCAAATTAATATTTTCATGTCTTTTTTTCAGATGCGAAGAAATATTTCCAAAACAAGGTAGCATTCGTTAAAACCTGTTTGCATTTGGACAGCACACTTATGTGGACAAAACGGTTCTTTCAGATTTTGTACCAGTTTACAGTGGAACATTTAGAGGGAAAAAAACTAATCAGAGCTGAACAATGGCACAAGAGGCAAATGCTTTACATAGAGCACCACCAGATGGAGGCTGGGGATGGATGATTGTTATTGGCTGTTTTCTTGTTACAGTTTGCACACGGGCAGTTACAAGGTATGCTATGTCCACAATAATTGTGTAAAGGAGTAAACATATACCCAAATTTTCTATCTATAGTTATGTCCAAATATCACTCAATTTAGAGCTAGAGTGGAGTGCTAATTTATTGCATGCCCGCAAACAGGCAAATTTGCCGGTTTAAGATACAAAGAATAGAGGGCGCCACATAGTGCAGATTAACAGGTCACACCAAGCAAATAGTGAAGAAATGTCAATCCTACTCACGTGATGAGATGCACAAATGTGCAGAAAAGGCGGAGTAATACAACACTCACATCAGATCGTATATAACAGACTAACATCCGCTCAATAGCGGTTAGGAGAAAAAAAGGGGCATGGTTAAGTTAATCATAGTCAAGACGAAACCTGTGGTACATGTAGAACCTATGTGTATTAAACTACACTCTATATAGCAATAGGGGACATAAGAGAGCAACTAACCGTTACTTTAAAAACTCCAAGAGACTCGATGTGTAATAGAATATAATTAGAGGGAGGGGAAAGACTGCGGTAAGGATGTGACGTCACCTACCCCTAGGTGAATTTAAGCCTATCCACATGGCAAGCCTGATAAACTGCTCCGCCCATAGAGGAATAAAAATAGTAAACTATGAGGTAGCCATAGTAACCATGGCGATTGTAACGATAAAATGAATGGGCACACTAATTATACAATAAAGCCCACAAGCAGTATACAAAGATAAGTACCATTAATACCCATCAACCAAGGACATAAAGTACAAAAGCCGATTATCAAAACCACACAGAGATCAAATTCTCATAATGGCTGTATGCTATTAAGGGTAGATAAACATGGTATTGGGATAAAAAAAACTCATATACGGCAAGGTGCTTATATAGGTGAAATATGTGTAACCTAGTCACAATCACACTGAAAATCAATATAATTGAAACCAGTAAAAAGTGTAGTGTAATGTAGTGTGATGTGGTAATAAAGGGTAAAAGACATTAATAATGATGATTAAAGTGAAATATAATATATAAGGGAATGATCATATATAGGGGCCCATTTATCAAGCTCCGTATGGAGCTTGTGGTCCCGTGTTTCTGGTGGGTCTTCAGGCTCGCCAGAAACACAAGTTATGAAGCAGCGGTCTAAAGACCTCTGAGCAGACGGACAGGAATTGCTGGAAATCAACCCGATCGAGTATGATCGCGTCGATTGACAGCTCCCTGCTGGCGGCCCATTGGCCGCGAGTCAGCAGGGGGCGGCGTTGCACCAGCAGCTCTTGTGAGCTGCTGGTGCAATGTTAAATGCGGAGAGCATATTGTTCTCCGCATTCATCGAGGTCTTGCAGACCTGATCCACACTGTCAGATCAGGTCCTCAAGACCTTTAATAAATATGCCCCATAGTGTTTAGAGGAATACAATAGCTAGTGGTAAATAACTAGAATGGGCATTCTAAATAAAAAGTGAGATTATAAAATATGATCCCTATCATAGTGATGTGCTCGATCACTATTAAATTAGAATAGCTCATAATAAATGTATGTGTGAAATATAATAGACGTATAGATTCCCTATAGTAGTTAGATATGTGTGTTGCCTAGTAAATGGCAAACAAAATCTATTTGAGATATGTGACAATGTATTGGTTGAATTTGACATAGTTTATACATGTCAAAAACTAATAATACAAACCCATAAATAAAATATATGATAATAATAAACAATAAGTAATTGTATAGTATTGCAAAAACCTCCCATAGTGATTAAAAAATAAGCAATTCAAAGTGTATAAGGTGATGATGAAAATTAAAAAGCAGCCAAAACCATATTCATATTTAGTCCAAAGGGAAACAGGGTTTTTAGCTTATAAATCCAATATGTTTCCCTTTGTCTCAATCTGTTGTATCTATTTTATAGATAAGATGAAGGAATAGTTTCCAAAGGGCAGATGGTAAAAGTGTCAAGAGACCCATTATGATTTGTGTTACAATGTTTCGGAACACTATGAATTTTAACATTTTTCCTCATGTTTCTGTAATGTTCGTTCCATCTGTTTCTCACAATTCTACAAGTACGACCCACATATTAGATCCCACAGAAATTGCAAGTTAACAGATAGACCACAAAGGTGCTAGTGCATGAGAGATGTTGATAAATAGTCTATGTTTTTTGGTGGTGTAAGAGGAAAAAGAATTGCATCCCGGGTTAATATGTTTTGCACATATTGCAATTTTTCAGATGACATTTGACAAACCCTTTTGGTGTCGTATATTTCTTATGTGTTGGTGTAGGGTTACTAGATTTCGCAACTAGATTCTTACTGGTATCTATACCTTTATCTTTGTTGACAACAACCTTACTCTGGGACAGGTAGTTTTTTAGCGTGGGTGCTCATTTAAACACACACCTTGGCTCGGGGTCTAGTATTTTCCCTAATATAGGATCCCTACGTAAAATGTCCCAATGTTTTTTTATAGTACGTTTAATCCTTCACACTATATTGCGTAATAAATATAGGGTTTTCTTGATAGTTGGCCTTAGAGTTATACTTGGTTTTAGGTCTAAAATAAGACTGTCGATCATCAGCTTTTGCACGTTCATATCCAGCATCAATAATGTGTTGAGGGTACCCTTTTCCTGAAAACGTTTTTTCAGAATAATACTTTGTGCTTTGTAGTCATCTAACAGACTGCAATTTCTACATATCCTTTAAAATGGTCAGTAAGGTATATTATAATTTAAATAACTATTGCAGTCTATGGTCTTAAAGTGAATAGTAGTTATAATTCCGTTATCTGGAGAAAAAGACAAACATAAATCAAGAAATACTATAGATTTTTCCTCAATGTTACTGGAGAAAGTTAACCCCATGTCATTAGCGTTCAGATGTACAATGAAGGAATGGGCAGAATTAATATCCCCCTTCCATAGAAACAACAGATCATCAATATAGCTGCCATAGTAGACCAGGTTTACACGGAATTCTGATCCATAGATGTAAAGATCTTCAAATACCCCCATAAAAAGGTTGGCGAAACTCGGGGCAAACCTGGTCCCCATGGCAGTTCCCTTCAATTGCAGATAAAAATCATCTTGAAAAACAAAATAGTTGTGTTGTAATATAAAAGCAATCAGCTGTAAAATAAATTCCGTCTGCAATTCAGGAATATATAGATCACCAGATAAATAAATAAAAATTGCCTGTTTGCGGGCATGCGATAATTAACCAGCCATTACAAGTGGCTGGTTATTGCTACCGCAAACTCGCAAATCTCTGGTTAATTTTATAAATGTGCTCCAAATGCCCCAAAATACAGTGTAGTGTATCTTATTAAAAAATAAAGATAGCACCATCTTTATTTTTTAATAAAATAACTGCACTAGGTAGTTAGGGCTTAAGTTGGTGGTAGTGGTAGTAAAGTGCCTTTACATTGCGGTCTACAGGAACTGTGTGTTCCCAGTAAATATATATGTATGTGCTTATATACATATATATTTAAATTTGCTGTCATTGCTGCTCTACTTACCCACTTCGCTGTGCTTAGGTTCTGATGCCGGCATAAGAATGAGGCTCCCATTCAAGCCTATGGAAGCACGCTCTCGGGAGTGCAATGCTTCCTAGCGTGCACTGGTATTACTCAGTCAAGCATTAATATCTCTTGCGCATCCACTTGTAATCTGGCCCTTAATGTGATTGGTGTTGTGCAATGCCAGAAACCAAGATATTGATGACTTAAATGTTGCAATAGGCATATACTCAAATAAGGTCATTTTATTCAAAGCTGCTGCATTAAACTCTTTCAAATTGGCTGCACTCTCCTACACCCCAACAGGCAAAACAGGCAAATGACACAAAAAAAAAGAAACAAACAATTTTTAAACAATTATATATACTCCAGCTGGTAAAATAGATCACTGGAAGTACATGGGAAGAAAATTGTACAGTAGAACATCCCTTTAATATTAACTTATTATTTGCCCATATTTGTATACATTATAGATGAGGTTGAAAAAAGACAGAAGTTCAATGAGTTAAACCTGTACATATCTTACTTTATTTACAATAAATAAGCTTAAATTTAGCTTAACCTAATTCCATTAAAAAGGTGACCCATTTAACACCAGCCACCATATCCCTGAATACTGTTTCTAGACAAAAATGTATCTAACCCATTCTTCTTTTGTTAAATGATGATAGTCCATAGTCCTCCATAACATATAGGAACCCATACAAGAGCTTAAATCCCCCCCCCACCTCCCATCTCTATTCAGTTCTGTTCTTGGCCTCACAGCAGATGGTTGAGAATAGAGGTGTCACTGCTACTTGCTTATGGATTTATATTTGGGAACTCAGACCAATGTGAGACCCTTAATCCATGAAACTTTTATTCACAAAGTAGACAGAAGAGAGACTTCACAGCAGCTAAATAATACAGGGACATAAGGAATACCATGTTATGTGCACAGTATTTCCCTATGGGACATCAGCCATAACTACCCTCAGGCATTGCAGGGACTTGTCCTTAGCCTCCCCCTGTAGGATACAGATATTTGCTTCAGATATCCTCTGCAATACATACTAGATGGACAACTGGATACTGCTGCAGCTACATGCCTGGTAAGCCGGTGGAGGGATGCTACTTCAGGTAAGTGACTTACCACAGCACACACACAGCCCAGAGGCTATTTGTAGGTACTCTGACACAGGTACAGCATAGCCAAGGGACTTAGCCTGCTCAACTCCTGATATAGGGGGCCTGTCGGACATGATCAGACATTGCGGATCATGTCCGACAGACCTCGCTGAATGCGGAGAGCAATACGCTCTACGCATTCAGCATTGCACCAGCGGCTCTTGTGAACTGCTGGTGCAACGCCGCCCCCTGCAGATTCGCTAGCAGGGGGATGTCAATCAACCCGATTGTATTCGATCGGGATGATTTTTGGCAATGTCTGTCTTCCTCCTTAGAGCAGGTGGACAGGTTATGGAGCAGCGGTCTTTAGAAGGCTCACCAGAAACACTGGGCTTCAAGCTCCGTACGGAGCTTGATAGATATGCCCCATAGTATGTCTATGGGAAGTTTATCTAGCATACCTGTTTCCTTCGTTTATTCTTCTTCCAAGAGTTATTGTTTGGATCAAACAAAAATCAGTTTCAGTAATGTTGACTGCTCCAGCCTGGCCCCGTGGAACATGGTATGTGGATCTAGTGCAGAAGTCTTCATCTCCTCCATTGCTTCTTCCTCTGAGACAAGATCTGTTGTCTCAAGTGCCTCTTTTTCCATCAGGATCTCAAATCAAACTCTAAATGCATGGAGGTTGAACACCTAGTTTTGAGACATAGAGGTTTCTCAGATTCGGTCATTAAAACTTTAATTCAGGCCAGAAAGCCTGTGACACAAATTTATCACAAAATTTGTAAGGCATATTTTGAGGGGTGCCCTTCCAGAGGGTTTCTTGGTATTCCTTTAGGATTCCTAGAATTCTTTAGTTTTTACAGGATGGCCTTGACAAGGATTTGTTTGCTAGCTCCCTAAAAGGTTACATTTCTGCTTTATCTGTTCTTTTTCATAGAAAGTTAGACAAACTTCCTGATGTTCAGACTTTTTTCTAGGTGTTCATTAGAATTAGGTCAGTTGTGAGACCTATTTCTCCACTGTAGAATTTGAATCTAGTTCTTTTCATATTACAATGTCCTCTTTTTGAACCAATGCATTGATATCAAGATTTTATCTTGGAAAATGTTTTACTGTTAGTAATTTCCTCAGCTAGGAGAGTTTCTAAGTTGTCAGCCTTGTCCTGTGATTCAATATTTCTTTTTATTCACAAGTATAAGGCTGTACTTCATACTAAATATGATTTTCTTCCAAGATAATTACTTTGCAAAATACCAATCAGGAGATTGTTGTTCCTTCCTTATGTCCAGATCCTGCTAACCCTAAGGAGTGACTCTTGCATAATCTTGATGTAGTCAGAGCTTTAAAGTTCTATCTTCAAGCTGCTAAAGAATTTAAACAATCTTCTAGTTTGTTTGTTCACTACTCTGGGACTCGCAAGGCTACTAAAGTAGTGTTGGCCTCTTGGGTCAAACAATTGATTCACAAGACCTACATGGTGGTGGTAAAGTTGCCTCCTAAACATATCACAGCTCATTCTACTAGAGCAGGGTTCTTCAACCTCTTTTTCACAAGACCCAGTGCCATGATACCAAATACCAAATATGCTTGATCTGAGAATTTCTGAAGTAATATACAACAAGATTTTGCGATTTTTGGCAAAGTGACTAAAATGTGTCCATACTTTATTCCTGATTGTAATCAAACTTGAAAGAGTTGAAAAAAGGTTATAATGCAAACACACACCACATAATCTCATACAACACACTCAGCAAACACACTCTTAAACACACACACACACACACACACACACACACACTCATACAGCACACACACTCTCATACAACACACACAGCACATATGCTCTTAAACAACCCACACACACTCTCAAACAACACACACACACTCTCATACAACACACACAGCACACACACTCTAAAACAACACACACAGCACACACACTCACAAACAACACACACACTCTCATACAGCACACACACTCTCATACAACCAACACAGCACACACACTCTCAAACAACACACACAGCACACACACTCTCATACAACGCATACACGCTCATACAACACACACAGCAGTGCAACTCTCAAACAATACACACACTCATATACAACACACACAGCACACACTCTCAAACAACACACACACACTCTCAAACAACACACACACACTCATACAACACACACAGCACACACACTCTCAAACACACACACACACACTCTCTCATACAACACACACACACTCAAACAACACACACAGCACACACACTCTCAAACAACACACAAACACTCTCATACAACACATACACTCTCATACAACACACACACACTCTCAAACAACACACACACACTCTCATACAACACACACAGCACACACACTCTCAAACACACACACACACACACACACACCCTCATACAACACACCCTCTCATACAACACACACAGCACACACACTCTCAAACAACACAGAGACTCTCTCATACAACACACACAGCACACACAATCTCAAACAACACACAAATACTCTCATACAACACACACACACTTATACAACACACACAGCACACACACTCTCAAACAACACACACAGACTCTCATACAACACACACACACACTATCATACAACACACACAGCACACTCTCATACAACACACACAGCAGTGCAACTCTCAAACAATACACACACTCCTATACAACACACACAGCACACACTCTCAAACAACACACATACACTCTCAAACAACACACACACTCATACAACACACACAGCACACACACTCTCAAACACACTCACACTCTCATACACCACACACACTCTCATACAGCACATACACTCTCATACAACACACACAGCAGTGCAACAATACATACACTCTTATACAACACACACAGCACACACACTCTCATACAACACACACAGCACACACACTCTCAAAGAAACACACTCTCATACAGCACACAGACTCTCATACAACACACACATCACACACACTCTCAAACAACACACACACACTCTCAAACAACACACATACACTCTCATACAACACACACACACTCTCATACAACACACACAGCACACACACACTCTCATACAACGCATACACGCTCATACAACACACACAGCAGTGCAACTCTCAAACAATACACACACTCATATACAACACACACAGCACACACTCTCAAACAACACACACACACTCTCAAACAACACACACACACTCATACAACACACACAGCACACACACTCTCAAACACACACACACACTCTCATACAACACACACACACACTCAAACAATACACACAGCACACACACTCTCAAACAACACACAAACACTCTCATACAACACATACACTCTCATACAACACACACACACTCTCAAACAACACACACACACTCTCATACAACACACACAGCACACACACACTCTCAAACACACACACACACACTCTCATACAACACACCCTCTCATACAACACACACAGCACACACACTCTCAAACAACACAGAGACACTCTCATACAACAGACACAGCACAGACAATCTCAAACAACACACAAATACTCTCATACAACACACACACTCATACAACACACACAGCACACACACTCTCAAACACACTCACACTCTCATACACCACACACACTCTCATACAGCACATACACTATCATACAACACACACAGCAGTGCAACAATACATACACTCTTATACAACAAACACAGCACACACACTCTCATACAACACACACAGCACACACACTCTCAAAGAAACACACTCTCATACAGCACACACACTCTCATACAACACACACAGCACACACACTCTCAAACAACACACACACACTCTCAAACAACACACATACACTCTCATACAACACATACACACTCTCATACAACACACACAGCACACACACTCTCAAACAACACACACAGCACACACACTCACAAACAACACACACACTCTCATACAACACACACAGCGCACACACTCTCATACAACGCATACACTCTCATACAACACACACAGCAGTGCAACTCTCAAACAATACACACACTCGTATACAACACACACAGCACACACTCTCAAACAACACACACACACTCTCAAACAACACACACACTCATACAATACACACAGCACACACACTCTCAAACACACACACACTCTCATACAACACACACACTCTCAAACAACACACACAGCACACACACTCTCAAACACACACACACTCTCATACAACACACACACTCTCAAACAACACACACAGCACACACACTCTCAAACAACACACAAGCACTCTCATACAACACACACACTCTCAAGCAACACACACAGCACACACACTCTCAAACAACACACACAGCACACACACTCTCAAACAACACACAAACACTCTCATACAACACACATACTCTTATACAACACACACAGCAGTGCAACTCTCAAAAAATACACACACTCGTATACAACACACACAGCACACACTCTCAAGCAACACACATACACTCTCAAACAACACACACACACACACACTCATACAACACACACAGCACACACACTCTCATACACCACACACACTTTCATACAACACATGCACTCTCATACAACACACACAGCAGTGCAACAATAAACACACTCTCATACAACACACACAGCACACACACTCTCATACAACACACACAGAACACACACTCTCAAAGAAACACACTCTCATACAACACACACACTCTCATACAACACATACAGCACACACACAGCAGTGCAACTCTCAAACAATACGCAAACTTATATACAACACACTATCATACAACACACACAGCACACACACTCTCATACAACACACACAGCAGTGCAACTCTCAAAAACACACACACTCTCATACGACACACACAGGACACACACTCATACAACACACACCCTCAAAAAACACACACACTCTAATACAACACACACAGCACACACACTCTCATACAACACTCACAGCAGTGCTACTCTCATATAACACACACTCTCATACAACACACACAGCACACACACTCTCATACAACACACACTCTCAAACAACACACACACTCTCATACAACACACACAGCAGTGCAACTCTCAAACAACACATACACTCTCATACAACACACACAGCACGCACACTCTCATATAACACACACAGCAGTGCAACTCTCATACAGCACACACACTCTCATACAACACACACAGACCACACATCTCATACAACACACATACACTCTCATACAACACACACAGCAGTGCAACTCTCTGCTTCTTGTAAAAATACAGCATTCCACCCACCTATCACTGAACAGTCCTCCTCCTTGCATATTAAAATCAGGGCTGCATTCAGTTATACTTTTAGAATAAGACCTGCTGCTGTACTCCTTGCACTACCCGTGCATGTACCCAGGCCCTCTCTACCCTCAATCCCCCTAAAAGCAGCAGACAGGCACCTTTGAGATAAGGGGAAACTCAAGGGTGGACTGAAAACCTATCAGGACCTGGGCAAAAAAAATATCATAATTTATATATAGGGGCATATTTATCAAGCTCCGTATGGAACTTAATGCCCCGTGTTTCTGGCGAGGCTTCAGGCTAAAGAGGTCTAAAGACCGCTGCTCCATAACCTGTCCGCCTGCTCTGAAGCCACGGACAGACATCGCCAGAAATCAACACGATCGGATAGTGCAACTCTCAAACAACACACACAGTCGTATACAACACAACCACTCTCAAACAACACACACACACTCTCAAACAACACACACACACTCTCATACAACACACACTGCACACACACACTCACTCTCACTCTATAGGGTGCTAGGTGCTGTGTGTGCTAGGCACTGCACACACACACTCACTCTCACACAACACACAAACACTCTCAAACAACACACACACACTCTCGCTCTCACTCTATAGGGTGCTAGGTGCTGTGTGTGCTAGGCACTGCACACACACACTCACTCTCACACAACACACACAGCACAGACATCTCATACAACACACATAGCAGTGCTAGAAAGGTCAATTGCATACTGCAATTGAAAGAGTGTACTGGTAGCACTCAACAGCAAAATACTGGTAGATTGGCCTTATATGCCTAGGTACTAGGCCCCAGACAAGACGATTTAAAACTTAACTTTTATTTATTTAATAATTAAAAAAGAAAAAGGGTATTAAAATTCCAACTGGTGTAGAAATGGGAGAATGTAACTCCTAAGGAGAATAATCTGACAAATAAGTGATATGCTCTCCAAGTTGTATCTACTTAAAGAGGAGGAAGAGATAATTTTAAATGTAATAATTTCCAAAATTATGGGATTGTATTTCTTCCTTGTTGCTACCCCCCTCTTTTAAATAGATTCCTCACAAATCAAAGGGGTGAGTGGTACCACTTGATAGAGAACCCCCAATTATAGTTTCCAGATGGAATATACTAATATAGGAGTCAGAGTTGTTAATATTGTACTCTGAAATATCATGCAATAGTCACCACGCACCAGAACAAGTATAAATTCGAAATAGATAATAAAATGAAATTGCTCTAGTATATACCCCCCGTACTGGGCACTATATTTATTACTCTTTACTATTGAATAGACTCAAATTACGGTATCCTGTAGGCTGTTTTAACTTTTAATAACACCACCAGTGAATTAAAGTCAGTTCACACTCTATGAAAGTGCAACAATAATCTAATATCTACATTTGTTGCTAATGTAGATATTTGTTGCTAATGTAGATATTAGATTATTGTTGCACTTTCATAGAGTGTGAACTGACTTTAATTCACTGGTGGTGTTATTAAAAGTTAAAACAGCCTACAGGATACCGTAATTTGAGTCTATTCAATAGTAAAGAGTAATAAATATAGTGCCCAGTACCGGGGGTATATACTAGAGCAATTTCATTTTATTATCTATTTCGAATTTATACTTGTTCTGGTGCGTGGTGACTATTGCATGATATTTCAGAGTACAATATTAACAACTCTGACTCCTATATTAGTATATTCCATCTGGAAACTATAATTGGGGGTTCTCTATCAAGTGGTACCACTCACCCCTTTGATTTGTGAGGAATCTATTTAAAAGAGGGGGGTAGCAACAAGGAAGAAATACAATCCCATAATTTGGGAAATTATTACATTTAAAATTATCTCTTCCTCCTCTTTAAGTAGATACAACTTGGAGAGCATATCACTTATTTGTCAGATTATTCTCCTTAGGAGTTACATTCTCCCATTTCTACACCAGTTGGAATTTTAATACCCTTTTTCTTTTTTAATTATTAAATAAATAAAAGTTAAGTTTTAAATCGTCTTGTCTGGGGCCTAGTACCTAGGCATATAAGGCCAATCTACCAGTATTTTGCTGTTGAGTGCTACCAGTACACTCTTTCAATTGCAGTATGCAATTGACCTTTCTAGTTTGCCTCTTTTAGTGTACAGCACCTAAGTCCCCGCACACATTTCTCTTTTGTTATTTCTCATATTCCAGGAGAATAGAACCTATTGAGGGACACAGCTATTGTAGTGCCGTTGTTTTTCTTTTTTGTTCTTTCACACATAGCAGTGCTCTCTGCTTCTTGTAAAAATACAGCATTCCACCCACCGTTCATGCCTTTGCCAACCTATCACTGAACAGTCCTCCTCCTTGCATATTAAAATCAGGGCTGCCTTCAGTTTTACTGTCAGAGTAAGACCTGCTGCTGTACTCCTTGTACTACCCAAGCATGTACCCCCGGCCCTCTCTACCCTCAAACCCTCCCAAAAGCAGCAGGCATGCACCTTTGAGATAAGGGGAAGCTCAGGGGTGGACTGAAAACCTATCAGGACCTGGGCAAAAAAATATATCATAATTTATATATAGGGGCATATTTATCGAGCTCCGTATGGAGCTTGATGTCCTGTGTTTCTGGAGAGCCTGCTCCATAACCTGTCCGCCTGCTCTGAGGCCACGGACACACATAGTCAGAAATCAACCCGATCGAATATGATCGGGTTGAATGACACTCCCTGCTAGCTGCTAATCTGCAGCAGGCGGTATTGCACCAGCAGTTCACTAGAACTGCTGGTGCAATGATAAATGCGAGAGCGTATGCTGTCATCATTTATCGATGTGCAGCGGACATGATCCGCAATATCGGATCATCGTCCACTCGCACAATGGTAATTCGGCCCCATAGTGTGTGTAGTGTGTGTGCGTGTGTGTATATATATATATATATATATATATATATATATATTTGGAGTCAAGAGGGGGCACCAGCGCTAAAAAAACTATAACACTTCTTATTTTTTAGTTTGAATTCTGTATGGGTCACTGTTAAGTGTACGCGTGCTGCCTATGATGCAGTGTACCCTTGTCACTGTAAGTAATAAATAATAGAAAGAGAAAATCAAATAGTGGCGCACAGCTGATTACTATCGGTCTATATGTTGAAGTAATATCAATATCAATATATTGCTGGTTGATATGTCATAGAAATAAAGTACATATGTCCATCAAATAGGTTTTGAGCCCAAGTTATTTCTTATACTTCGACAGTTTTTTTCCTTCTAAGGTAAGTAAGATGTGCTTACCAGAAAGTACCTCAATCCTATGAGGTAAGGTGTCAGTTTTTTTGGGGTTTACAGATGGTTCTTGGACTCTTGTCGAGAGGAAAAACTTTTCTTTTCTTTTAAATGAGAAATCTTGCACTTCCCGCAGTATGCCTTTAATGGAAATCCTGGACTCTCTTGTAAAGATGTTTCAGCTGGGTGTCATTTGACGAACAGTAATGGAGACTCCTGGACTCTTTTCTTTTCTTTATGGTGGTAAGGATCTTTATCTTGATACGGGAAGTGCAAGATTTCTCATTTAAAAGAAAAGAAAAGTTTTTCCTCTCGACAAGAGTCCAAGAACCATCTGTAAACCCCAAAAAAAGCTGACACCTTACCTCATAGGATTGAGGTACTTTCTGGTAAGCACATCTTACTTACCTTAGAAGGAAAAAATCTGTCGAAGTATAAGAAATAACTTGGGCTCAAAACCTATTTGATGGACATATGTACTTTATTTCTATGACATATCAACCAGCAATATATTGATATTGATATTACTTCAACATATAGACCAATAGTAATCAGCTGTGCGCCACTATTTGATCCAATCAGCCAATAGGATTTTTTTCTACCTTCATTCCGATTGGCTGATAGAATTCTATCAGCCAATCGGAATCTAAGGGACGCCATTTTGGATGACGTCACTTAAAGTGATATTCATTACAAAGAGGCCGTCGTTTGAAGAGGATGCTCCACATCGGATGTCTTGAAGATGGACCCGCTTCGCGCCGGAAGGATGAAGATAAAAGATGCCATCTGGATGAAGACTTCTGCCCGTCTGGAGGACCACTTCTGCCCGTCTGGAAGACCACTTCTGCCGGCTTCGTTGAGGACATCTTGCCGCTTGGATGAAGACTTCTCCCGGTAAGTGAATCTTCAGGGGTTAGTGTTAGGATTTATTTAAGGGTGTATTGGGTGGATTTATTTTTTAGGTTAGGGCTTTGGGCCTGCAATAGAGCTAAATGCCCTTTTAAGGGCAATGCCCATCCAAATGCCCTTTTCAGGGCAATGGGGAGCTTAGGTTTTTTTAGTTAGTATTTTATTTGGGGGGTTGGTTGTGTGGGTGGTGGGATTTACTGTTGGGGGGGTTGTGTGTATATTTTTTTTTCAGGTAAAAGAGCTGATTTCTTTGGGGCAATGCCCTGCAAAAGGCCCTTTTAAGTAATGGGTCGCGACCCATAGTTTGAAGAACTTTTGAGCAGATTTGCAAGGCTGCAACATGGTCTTCTCTGCATACTTTTTTCAAATTGTATTGCTTTGATGTTTTTGCTTTTTTTGCAAGCAAGTTTTGGCAGGAAAGTCCTACAGACCTCAGTGTCAGCTAAATTTTAATTGCCAGAAAAATTGTTCCACCCATTCCGTAACATTAAGCATCTGCTTGGGTATTAATCCCATATGTTATAGAGGACTATGGACCATCATCATTTTATGATAGATCTATGCTTACCTGATAGGAAATTTTATTTTTTGGGGCAACAGTTCTAATGACACCTCTACAGATCCTGCTTAATGACACCTCTACAGATCCTGCCTATATGTTTCCTGTTCTCTGCTTGGCTATACGTTGAACTAATTAGAGAGGTAGGTGTGAGGGATTTTAAGCTCTTGTATGGGTTCTTGACCTCCTCTTAGTGGCAGGAAATATATCCCATATGTTATGGAGGACTATGGACCATCTTAATTCTGAAAGAAAATAATTTATCCAGTAAGCATAAATTTTGTTTTAAATATATCTAAGGCAGGGGTTTTCAAAGTCTTAGGTGATAGGACTCCCTTGTGATGAAATTTACAACACAGCACCCCCGCCCATAACAAATATTTAATTTTTTTTCTTTAAAGAAAATTGTACTATTTTTTTTTTGTTTTAATTTGGGTTTTTACATCTGATCCAGGGTTCACACACAGCTCTCAAGAGCTGATACTGCTCAACAAAAAGAGTGTGTTACTTACATTTCAATTTACGCTTTTTAACTCCTGTGTTGAACGCAAATTACTGGTCAAGACAACAAACGCAACAATTTTGACCTTTTTTCCTTTCTTAATACCTAAATCCCTCCCTTTGCTTTATTCCCACCATGACCTGGCAAGTGTCATTGTCTGCGCTTAAAAAAACATTCTATGTTTTGCCAAAATTATTTACTGTGAAATTTTACTGTGCCTGCACCTCCCCTTATATGCTCTAGCGCCCCCCCTGGGGAGGCCCGCCTCACACTTTGAAAACCTTTGATCTAAGGTATTGGCATTTACTATTTCCTAAGGCATGACAAAACATTGTGTTCATCTGCATTATTGCCATCCTGGAGGGCTGCCCTTCCTATATTATTTACTGAGACTCCTTCTTTCTGAAAGAGGGATCCCTGGTTGGAGCCTCTGGTAGGTTTCATATCACCACACTGAGTCTTATTATGTAAAAGTAAAATGAGGAAGTGACTAGGGGCTGCTACTTGAATTTTAAAGCCCATGTCTTTGCCCCTACCACAGAGAGACACGCAAGCTCTAATTAGAAAAAGAGGAATCTGTTCATATGTTTATTAGAAAATGGTAGTAAAAATGTTTTTAATTAACTTTTTTATTGCATAGTTTTACAGGTTTTTTTTTACAAACATTTGATTGGAAAACAGTGTATATGGTATAAAATAGATCTTAGTTACAAAACAGCAGGTTATGAGATTACAGTCTGGTAGTGTGTTCAGAGTTCTGTATAGAATGATAATGATTGTTCACATCATTTGGGGGTTTCAGGTTGACCATATGGCTGGTCTTTATAAGTCCTTCTCTGCCATTTTCCCTTTTGGGGTTTATCTTGTTTGTTCATATCAAAGAAGTCTCGCTATTTAGTGCAAACAAGGCAACATAGGCATGCATTTTCTTATTTTTAAAGAAAATGGTAAATACAATAACGTAAATTAAAATTAAATTAAAAATAAACTAAAATAAACACAGTTCCATCTAACCTAAAACAACATAAGAGCATTTCACATAGATTTCAGCAACTATGGCTCCCTGGGTAAAGCTTGTAGGTGGACAATATTCTGGGGAGGGGTCTCTAGCTACTATTGCTTTTACCTGAGTAAGGTGGTGTTAGAATTGAAACTGCCATGCACTTTTAAGCTATTCTGTTAATATGTATTCTGTATCCTTAAGAGGGAATATGATTTGTTTTTGTGTGAAGACCGGTATGTATGTCTCCTATTTTTTTATGAAATGGTTAATACATTGGGGCCTATTTATCAAAGGTCTTGCGGACCTGATCCGA
This sequence comes from Bombina bombina, assembly GCF_027579735.1. Taxonomy (NCBI): domain Eukaryota; kingdom Metazoa; phylum Chordata; class Amphibia; order Anura; family Bombinatoridae; genus Bombina; species Bombina bombina. Next base: position 119,528,235 of record NC_069507.1, read on the forward strand.
CAGTGCCGATCAGGTCCACAAAACCTCGCTGAATGCGGAGAGCAATACGCTCTCCGTATTCAACATTGCACCAGCAGCTCACAAGAGCTGCTGGTGCAACGCCGCCCCCTGCAGACTCGCGGCCAGTGGTCCGCCAGCAGGGAGGTGTCAGTCAACCCGATCGTACTTGATCGGGTTGAATTTCGGCGATTCCTGTCCACCTCATCAGAGCAGGGGGACAGGGTTATGGAGCAGCGGTCTTTAGAGCGCTGCTTCATAACTGCTGTTTCTGGCGAGTCTAAAGACTCGCCAGAAACACGGGCCCACACAAGCTCTGTTTGGAGCTTGATAAATGGGCCCCATTGTCTTTTATCTCCCAGAGTGCCTTCTAATTCACAAAATTTACCTCTCGCGTCAATGATTTTTTTAGTATTGGGAGTGTTGGAAGTTTTTTCTCTAACCAATGTTTAAGTATGAGTTTCCTAGCTGACAGGATAACATTTCCTATAAATTGGTTTAGTCTCGCTTTGGGGTTGTCTGATGTTAGAAGTATTACGGCTAGATTACGAGTTTTTGTCAGTAAGACTTGCGGTGCTAACGCTCCTTTTTTTCTCACTGCTCACTTAAGACAACGCTGGTATAATGAGTTTTCTGAAAGCTGGCGTTAGCCGCAGAAAAGTGAGCGTTGAGCAAAATTTAGCTCCACATCTCACCTCAATACCAGCGCTGCTTACAGTAGCGGTGAGCTGGCTAAACGTGCTCGTGCACGATTTCCCCATAGAAAACAATGGGGTTGAGCCGGCTGAAAAAAACCTAACACCTGTAAAAAAGCAGCGTTCAGCTCCTAACGCAGCCCCATTGATCCCTATGGGGAAATACTTTTTATGTCTACACCTAACACCCTAACATGAACCCCGAGTCTAAACACCCCTAATCTTACACTTATTAATCCCTAATCTGCCGCCCCCAACATCGCCAACACCTGCATTATATTATTAACCCCTAATCTGCCGCTCCGGACACCGCCACCACCTACATTATACCTATGAACCCCTAATCTGCTGCCCCTAACATCGCCGACACCTACATTATATTTATTAACCCCTAATCTGCCGCCCCAATGTCATTGCAACCTACCTACAATTATTAACCCCAATGTCGCCGACACTATAATAAAGTTATTAACCCCTAAACCTAAGTCTAACCCTAACCCCCCCTAATTTAAATATAATTTAAAATAATCTAAATAAAATTACTACAATTAAATAAATTAATCATTTTTTAAAACTAAATACTTACCTATAAAATAAACCCTATGCTAGCTACAATATAACTAATAGTTACATTGTAGCTAGCTTAGGGTTTATTTTTTATTTTACAGGCAACTTTGTATTTATTTTAACTAGGTACAATAGTTATTAAATAGTTATTAACTATTTAATAACTACCTAGTTAAAATAAAGACAAATTTACCTATAAAATAAAACCTAAGCTAAATTACAATTACACCTAACACTACACTATAATTAAAATAATTTCCTAAATTAAATTAAACTAATTACAATTAAATAAAATAAACTAAAGTACAAAAAAAACACTACATCACAAAAAATAATAAAATAATTACAAGAATTTTAAACTAATTACACCTAATCTAATCCCCCTAATAAAATAAAAAAGCCCCGATACAATACCCCCCAACATTAAAACCCACCACCCACACACCCAACCCTACTCTAAAACCCACCCAATACCCCCTTAATAAAACCTAACATTAACCCCTTGAAGATCACCCTACACGTCTTCACCCAACTGGGCAGAAGTGGTTATACAGCCAGAAGTCTTCATCCGATCCGGGCAGAAGAGGACCTCCAGATGGGCAGAAGTCTTCATCCAGGCGGCATCTTCTATCTTCATCCATCTGGAGCGGAGCGGGTCAATCTTCAAGACATCTGACGTGGAGCATCCTCTTCCAACGACATCCAACTGAAGAATGAAGGTTCCTTTAAATGACGTCATCCAAGATGGCGTCCCTTGAATTCCGATTGGCTGATAGGATTCTATCAGCCAATCGGAATTAAGGTAGGAAAAATCCTATTGGCTGATGCAATCAGCCAATAGGATTGAAGTTCAATCCTATTGGCTGATCCAATCAGCCAATAGGATTGAGCTTGCATTCTATTGGCTGTTCCAATCAGCCAATAGAATGCGAGCTCAATCCTATTGGCTGATTGCATCAGCCAATATGATTTTTTCTACCTTAATTCAGATTGGCTGATAGAATCCTATCAGCCGATCGGAATTCAAGGGACGCCATCTTGGATGACGTCCCTTAAAGGAACCGTCATTCTTCAGTTGGACGTCGCCGGATGAAGATGGGTCTGTGTCAGAGGTCTTCAGGATGGAGCCGGTCCTCATCGGATGAAGATAGAAGATGCCACTTGGAAGATGATGGTTGCCGGTCCGGATCTACTCTTCTTCCCGGATAGGATGAAGACTTTGGAGCCTCTTCTGGACCTCTTCAGCCACCGGATGATGGATGTCTAGCCCCCGCTTGGGTTGGATGAAGATTTTGGAGCCAGGACAGATCGGTGATACCTGGTGAGGTGAAGACAAGGTAGGATGATCTTCAGGGGCTTAGTGTTAGGTTTATTTAAGGGGGGTTTGGGTTAGATTAGGGGTATGTGGGTGGTGCTTCATTCTTCAGTTGGATGTCGTTGGAAGAGGATGCTCCGCGTCGGCTGGCTTGAAGATGGGGTGTTAGGGTTAGGGTTAGACTTAGGTTTTGGGGTTAATAACTCTAGTATAGTGGCAGTGACGTTGGGGGCAGCAGATTAGGGGTTCATAAATGTAGGTAGGTGTCGGCAATGTTAGGGATGGCAGATTAGGGGTTAATAAAATTTAACTAGTGTTTGCGAGGCGGGAGTGCAGCGGTTTAGGGGTTAATATATTTATTAAAGTGGCAGCGATGTCCGGTCGGCAGATTAGGGGTTAAAATTATTATTTTAGTGTTTGCAATGTGGGGGGGGGGGCTTGGTTTAGGGGTTAATAGGTAGTGTATGGGTGTTAGTGTACTTTTTAGCACTTTAGTTAAGAGTTTTATGTTACGCCTTAGCCCATAAAATTACTGACTTTTAATTGCAGTAAGAGTCTTGACAGGAGAGGGTGTACCACTCACTTTTTCCAAGACTCGTAATAACGGCTTTAGCAAAATCCCATTGAAAAGATAGGATACGCAATTGACGTAAGGGGATTTGCGGTATGCTCGAGTCGCAGAAAAAAAGTGAGTGGTACACCTGTACCTGCCAGACTCGTAATACCAGCGGGCGTTAAAAAGCAGCATTGGGACCTCTCAACGCTGCTTTTTAAGGCTAATGCAAGATTCATAATCTAGGCGTTACTTTCTCCAATGAGAGTGTCATTTGGATTTTACATTTGGTGTTTATCCAGTGTTGGATCATACTCCGGTATTTCTGTATGTATGGACAATGCCATATCATATGTACGAGATCTGCATCTGGGTGTTGACATTTAGTGCATGAGTGTGGTTCATCAGGACGCCATTTCTGATAGGCTTTAGGAGTGATGTATGTGTTGTTCAGGAGTTTAGTATGCAATTCTTTCTATTCCATCGGAATAATTGTTTTTCTAACCGTATTAAATCTTTTCAAGATCTGAGAGTCTTCGAGTGTGAGTCCCAGTCTGCTTGACTAGGCAGATTGTAATTGCGTTATCAAGCTGTCATTTGGGGATTCTTGTAAAAGGCGATAGATGGGTGTTATGGATCTGATTCCCTGTTTTGCCCAGCTAACTACTTTATCTGCTAATGTCTGTGTGGCTGTTATAAGTTTTGAGTCTAGCAAATTTTGTACAAAATGTTTGGCCTGTAGATAGGCAAAGTGGTGTTGGTGTGGAATGGCATATCTGTTTACTAGTTCCACAAATGGGAGGATGGTCTTGCTATCCTGTGAGAGTAAGTGTTGTACTTATGTAAGACCTTTTTTAGGCCCGACTCGAAAGGGGTGCGTAGTGAGCCCTGGCATTAAGTTAGGATTATCCTGTAGTGTTATAAATTTAGAGGCTTGGGATGGGGCCTTGAAATGTTTACATAGTTTTTGCCATGCTTTGATCAGACCAGTAAATGGGGGCATCCCTTGCAGTTTAGGGTCTATTCTGTGCATTGGTAGATGTTGAAGAAGTGCTTAGGACCATGGTTTAATGATCTCCTGCTTGAGTTTTAAATCACTGAAGGTCCTTGTATATAGCCACCAGTCTATGTATTTGCTTTGAGCTGCCTGGTTATAGAATTGTGGATTTGGTAATCCAAACCCCCCACTCAACGGGGAGGCCATCAGCTTTCCCAGTCCCATCCTATGTTTTTTCCCTTTCCAGATTAAGTTTAAGATGTTTGCATTAAGGGTCTGTAAGTCATGTTTAATTTTAGGTTCTGGGATCATTTGGAATAAATAGAGTAATTTTGGAAATAATATAATTTTAATAAGATTGATTCTTGCTGTTAGGGCTAGAGGTGAGGTGTTCCATGTTGTAAGACTATAGAACCACAGTCTCTTAGAGCAAATATTTATCTACTGCTTGGTAAGGGAACCAGGTTCTCTTCACAAAACCTTGTTGTGTACACTAGTTTAGCCTCGCAGTATATGTAGACAACCCTTGCATAGACACTGTGCAACTGTAATAGTATAGTGTTTCTGTTTAGTATATGACATAAGTTGCTTACCCAGTTGTCGTTATGCTTCTACGGTAAGGATACCTGATGCAGAACTTCTCCCATGACTTACTGTGTAAGTATCTTGTAATACCTCCGAGCTCCACTTTGTTGCGGAAGAAGCCGACAGCTTCACTCGGGCTCCTCCCACCAGCGATTCACTCGGTTGCGGTCCCGTTACCTGTCCGGAAGTGTCGTTACTTCCGGACACTTCCGGACAGGTAACAGCGGCAGATACAAACTTGTTGAAAAGGCATCCCAGCCTTTAATCAATACTTAATGCTCAAAGAAACAAAAACGGTTGTGTTGTCATCAAGCTGTGCAATTTATTTTGCAGTGTAAACAGGAACACATCATACGTGATACAGCAGGTCAGATAAATCCTACGCGTTTCATTCCGACAGGCACTTCTTCAGAGATAGTGAAAACACTCCTCCTGCTCTACTTTATACATTAGAATTAATCCACAATTACATTCAGGTGCTAATGTGATTAAGCATTAAAGTAATTCATAAGCTAAAATAATATCAAACATAAGTACACTTATTACTACTATTACACTGCAGTATATTATCAGTGCAAAGATACAAAGTTAGCGTGAACTAAATTAAAAAATAATTATCCTTAGTCGCAATAATATTGCAATATATTATATTATATGACAGTGTGGTACGTTTTCACCCTTCTCACATTTTTAGTATATGTAAAATAAAACTTGTATATTATAAAGTATCTCTTGAGTAAACATATACAATGGGTGAGACAGTCCATACTGCACAAATAAGTTGCAAAACACGTATAGTGAAAATAAACTGTGATACAAAGTAGCAGTTTTAAAGATACACACTACCCATGTTCAAAACTACATATGTATAATTATGAATAAATATAAACCTTTCAAATGTACTTATCTTAGAGGACAAAAGATTAGCGGCCAGATTACGAGTTTTGCGTTATGAGCTGTGCGGTGCTAACGTGCAGTTTTTTTCTCACCGCTCACTTACCTGCAGCGCTGGTATTACAGGTTTTTACAAACCCGGCGTTAAAAGACAAAAAGTGAGCGTAGAGCAAACTTGTGCTCCATACCGCACTTCAATACCAGCGCTGCTTAAGTCAGCGGTGAGCTGGTCATACGTGCTTGTGCACGATTTTCCCATAGACATCAATGGGGAGAGCTGGCTGAGAAAAAGTCTAACACCTGCCAAAAAGCAGCGTAAAACTCATTAACGCAACCCCATTGATTCCTATGGCAATAATTGTAGCTAGCTTAGGGTTTATTTTTATTTTACAGGCAAGTTTGTATTTATTTTAACTAGGTAGAATAGTTACTAAATAGTTATTACAAATTTACCTGTAAAATAAAACCTAACCTAAGTTACACTAACACCTATCACTACACCACAATTTAATAAATTACCTACTGTACATTACAATTAAATGAATTAAATAAATTAACTGAATCACAAAAACAAACACTAAATTACAGAAAATAAAAAACAAATTACAAGATATTTAAACTAATTACACCTAATCTAATAGCCCTATCAAAATAAAAAAATCTCCCCCCCAAAATAAAAAAAACCCCTAGCCTAAACTAAAGTATCAATAGCCCTTAAAAGGGCCTTTTGCGGGGCATTGCCCCAAAGAAATCAGCTCTTTTACCTGATAAAAAAAATACAAACAACCCCCCCAACAGTAAAACCCACCACCCACACAACCAACCCCCCAAATAAAAGCCTAACTAAAATAATCCTAAGCTCCCCATTGCCCTGAAAAGGGCATTTGTATGGACATTGCCCTTAAAAGGGCATTTAGCTCTATTGCAGACTTCTGCCAATCTAGAGGACCTTTTCTGCCCGTCTGGAGGACCAATTCTGCCGGCTTCGTTGAGGACATCTTGCTGCTTGGATGAAGACTTTTAAGTGAATAGCTTGGTCCAATAGCTATTAACATACTGGCCCAATCAGATCACACGTCGATATATTTATGGCAACACCCGATAGCACTTGTATCTATTCCTCTTGAGAAAGTCCTAACGTTATAGGATGAAACGCGTTGAGGTCATCAACGCTCTGACGTCATGGATGTCCTTTGATTATCCAAGCTTGATGGAGAGCCCACGAGTTTGTTCTGGCGCCAATCTCGGTTTGCGGCTATCAATAACATCTCCAGGTCCTGCGGGAAACTCGTCTGACTAAATGACTCAGAGCCAATGGTTTTTATATATTACCGCATGAGTTTTATTCACATCTTGTAAGTGCAATTTTATATAGCGCATAAGCTGTCACAAATAAATACTTACTCTTAGAAGGGATGCGCTGTGTTTCTTTTTTTCAGCTACACAGACCCTTGGATACTTGACACAGAAGTTTCCTGTAATCTGCAGCTGCCCCCGTTTAGGCTTTTTGTCCATAATCCAGGTTTGGCATGATGGCAGAAATTCTTTGAAATTTTCTTCTATCACCAGCACCGGAAGCTAATTCTACCATACTACTTTGTGGCAGAAAGACTACCCTATTCCAGAGAGGTCATGGACATGTTTTACTGGGATTTTCCTTGAACTCAAAAACAGACCCTTTGGAAATACCTGCGTACATCTGATACGGTATTGTGGTAGTAATTACCGAACTATGATAGCGTAATTGACATTCAACATTTTTTGGTGTTCTTTTTCATATTGATTTAGCTTATTAGGGAGAGCTGAATATTCTGTTTTGTTTTGTAAATTTAGAATAGTGGCTGCGACGTTGGTGGCGGCAGATTAAGGGTTAATAAGTGTAGGTAGGTTGCGGCGACATTGGGGGCGGCACATTAGGGGTTAATAAGTATAATGTAGGTGGCGGCAATGTTAGTGATGGCAGAATAGGGGTTAAATAATATTTAACTAGTGTTTGCAAGGCGGGAGTGCGGCGGTTTAGGGGTTATGTTTATTCGAGTGGCAGGAATGTCCGGGGCGGCAGATTAGGGGTTAAAAATTTTATTCTAGTGTTTGCGATGTGGGAGGGCCTCGGTTTAAGGGTTAATAGGTAGTTTATGGGTGTTAGTGTACTTTTTAGCACTTTAGTTATGAGTTTTATGCTACAGCGTTGTAGTGTAAAACTCATAACTACTGACTTTAGAATGCGTCAGGAATCTTGGAGAGTGTACCACTCACTTTTTGGCCTCCCAGGACAAACTCGTAATATCAGCGCTATGGAAGTCCCATAGAAAAAAGACTTTACGAACTTTACGTAAGTCAGTTTGCAGTAAGGCCAAAGAAGTATGCAGTGCCCCTAAACCTGCAAGACTCGTAATAGCAGCCGTAGTGAAAAAGCAGCGTTAGGACCTGTTAACGCTGCATTTTCAGTTTAACACAAAACTCTAGCCGATATACTTTAATTATTCTAACAGGACTTGGAGCTAGTTTAAAACAATTACAGTTGGTAACCATGCATTATTAATGTATATATACATTGAGAAAAACTTATATAACAACAATATATTAACTTTAAACTATTTGTTTTCCGCAATATAATTTGCAGAAATTTGCAAAGATTTCCTATCTTATGCTTTTCATAAAGGAACAGCCACTTTTCTTTCGGCTAGATTACGAGTTTTGCGTTATAGTGAAAAAGCAGCGTTATAACGCTGCTTTTTCACTACCACTGGCATTACGAGTCACCGCACACTTTTTTTGGCTTTACCGCTAACCAACTTATGCAAATTGCGTATAGTCTTTTTTCAATGGGATTTTAATAGCGCCGGTATTACAAGCTTTTCCTGGGAGGCCAAAAAGTGAGCGGTACACCCTATCCCTTCAAGATTCGTAACGCATTCTAAACTCAGTAGTTATGAGTTTTACACTACAAAGCTGTAGCATAAAATTCATAACTAAACTGTCACAAGGTACACTAAACACCCATAAACTACCTATTAACCCCTAAACCGAGGCCCTCCCGCATTGCAAACACTAAAATAAAATGATTAACCCCTAATCTCCCGCTCCCGACATCGACTCAACTAGAATAAACATATTAACCCCTAAACTCCCGCCTTGCAAACACTAGTTAAATGTTAGTAACCCCTAATATGCCGCCCCCAACGTCGCCGCCACTATACTAAAGTTATTAGCCCCTAACCCTAAGTCTAACCCTAACTCCCCCTAACTTAAATATAATTAAAATAAATCTAAATAAAACCTACAATTAATAACTAAATAATTCCTATTTAAAACTAAATACTTACCTGTAAAATAAACCCTAAGCTATATTTTTTTTTAGTTAGGCTTTTATTTGGGGGGTTGGTTGTGTGGGTGGTGGGTTTTACTGTTGGGGTGCTTGTTTGCATTTTTTTTGACAGGTAAAAGAGCTGAATTCTTTGGGGCAATGCCCCGCAAAAGGCCCTTTTAAGGGCTATTGGTAGTTTAGTTTAGGCTAAGGTTTTTTTTTATTTTGGGTGTGCTTTTTTTATTTTGATATTAGATTAGGTGTAATTAATTTAAAGATCTTGTAATTTGTTTTTTATTTTCTGTAATTTAGTGGTTTTTTTTTGTAATTTAGCTAATTGTGTTGAATGTAGTTAATTGTATTTAATTTAGGAAATTTATTTAATTGTAGGGTAAGATTAGGTGTTAGTGTAAGGCAGGTTAGGTTTTATTTTACAGGTAAATTTGTATTTATTTTAGCTAGGTAGTTATTAAATAGTTAATAAATATTTAGTAACTATTCTACCTAGTTAAAATAAATACAAACTTGCCTGTAAAATAAAAATAAACCCTAAGCTAGATACAATGGCCTCTAGTTATCAAGCTCTGCAAGGAGCTTGATGGCCCCTGTTTCTGGCGAGTCTTCATACTCACCATAAACAGCAGTTATGAAGCAGCGGTCACAAAGACTGCTGCTCCATAACCGAGTGCGATCGGGTTGATTGACACCCCCCTGCTGGCGGCCTATTGGCCGCGAGTCTGCCGGGGGCGGCGTTGCACCAGCAGCTCTTGTGAGCTGCTGGTGCAATGCTGAATACGGAGAGCGTATTGCTCGCCGTATTCAGTGAGGTCTGGCGGACTTAATCTGCAGTGTCGGATCAGGTCCGCCAGACCTTAATAACTAGAGGCCAGTGTAACTATTAGTTATATTGCAGCTAGTTTAGGATTTATTTTATGGGTAAGTATTTAGTTTTAAATAGGAATTATTTAGGTAATGATAGTAGGTTTTAATTAGATTTATTTTAATTATATTTAAGTCAGGGGGTGTTAGGGTTAGGGTTAGACTTAGGGTTAGGGGTTAATAACTTTAGTATAGTGGCGGCGACATTGGGGGTGGCAGATTAGGGCTTAATAACTGTAATGTAGGTTGTGGCGATGTTAGGGACAGCAGATTAGGGGTTAATAATATTTAACTAGTGTTTGCGATTCGGGAGTGTGGCGGTTTAGGGGTTAATATGTTTATTATAGTTGCAACAATGTCCGGAGCGGCAGATTAGGGGTTAATAAGTATAATGTAGGTGTCTGCGATGTCGGGGGCGGCAGATTAGGTGTTAATAAGTGTAAGATTAGGGGTGTTTAGACTCGGGGTTCATGTTAGGGTGTTAGGTGTAAACATAAAATGTGTTTCCCTATAGGAATCAATGGGGCTGTGTTACTTAGCTAAACGCTGCTTTTTTGCAGGTGTTAGACTTTTTCTCAGCCGGCTCTCCCTATGTCTATGGGGAAATCGTGCACAAGCACGTACAACCAGCTCACCGCTGACTTAAGCAGCGCTGGTATTGGAGTGCGGTATGGAGCTCAATTTTGCTCTACGCTCACTTCTTGCCTAATAACGCCGGGTTTAGGAAAACCTGTAATACCAGCGCTGTAGGTAAGTGAGCGGTGACAATAACGTGCAAGTTAGCAACGCACCCCTCTTACCGCAAGACTCTGAAAAGTGTGGTGGGGGATGGTAGGAGTTAGTCAGTAATTAGATGTTGTACCTATTATGTAAATCAGAAAAGGTATATAATATACCAATACTTAGTAGTCACTTATAATAATTATGGTGCACATCTAATGTGGATTCTTAGAGGGTAGAACTAAACAACTAGAAATACTAATTGTACAAAGAGATACACTTAGGATTATTAGAAAAGAATACCACAAAGAAAATTATTATTTCTTTAACTCCAAATGATCATATGAATATGAAAATTACTCTATTTGTTTAAAATGTTCCATTACATTCATACTTTAATACTTTATTGTTGCAACTAGGAACAAACATTCACACAGAAGTAGCCTGAAAGGGTTAAAAACACTTAAACCCAGTTAAATTAAATTGAATACAGGCTGAATACATAGAGCATTGCTGACTATAGCAATTTAATTTAACTGGGTTTAAGTGTTTTTAACCCTTTCAGGCTACTTCTGTGTGAATGTTTGTTCCTAGTTGTAACAATAAAGTATTAAAGTATGAATGTAATGGAACATTTTAAACAAATAGAGTAATTTTCATATTCATATGATCATTTGGAGTTAAAGAAATAATAATTTTCTTTGTGGTATTCTTTTCTAATAATCCTAAGTGTATCTCTTTGTACAATTAGTATTTCTAGTTGTTTACCGCAAAACTCGTTATCTGGCGTTTGTTTGTACACATTAATGGCAGCATAACTGAATGGTGACAACACATATATACATCAAGTTAATTAATTTTTTCCTATAAGTTAATGTGCTTTGCATACCAACATAGCACTCTATTCTGACTATATTGTGTTAAAGTAAACATTAATAGACAGGCACAAATGAACCCTCTATACAGTATTGTGATACATGCTCATAGCAATAAAGTGTATATGTGATATTTAGTAAAACACATAGATCCAGTAAGCTTCTGTTCGATTAAGCTTAGCTAGTCTATCCCCTCCCCTGATATCATTAGGGACACAATCTATGGCTTGAAACGAAAACATATTGTTCATACTGACCCCACTATGTGTTGCAAAATGCTTGGCAACTGGAGTTTTTAGGGGGGGTCAGCACCCATTGAACTAATATGTTCTCTGATACAGTCTTTCAAAAGGCGCGTGGTACGCCCTGTGTACTGCTTTAAACATATCTTATACATGATCAAATATACCACAAATTTCAAATTACAAGTTAGATGAAAAAGATTTTTGTATGACTTTCCTGTTACGTTAGATTTAAACTCTTCTCCCTTGGAAACATATTCACAGCTCTTACAAGGGTGAGTCCCACACTTGAAAAAAACCTTTGTCTGGTTTTAACCAGCTTCTATCAGATTTAATCGGGGTGCTAAAATCCCTTTGAAGAACTGTCTCCAAAGTTTTGGCTTTCCTAGAAACACACTGTATGCCTTTCTCTGATATTTGTTTACCTATAAGTGGGTCTTTCTCAAGAATAGGCAGCGCTCTCTGAACAATGTTACAGATCTGTCTATATTGTTTACTGTATGATGTAATAAATCTGAAGGTATCTTTAGAATCTTGTTTCTGTGGTTTCAACCTATCCTTTAGTAAAGTAGACCTGTCTATTTGGTTTACTTCCTCTCGTATGCTGCCTAGTATATCTTGATCATAACCTCTATCCTTTAATCTTTCTTTTAAATCATCTGCCTGCTTTTTATAAACCTCATGTCTTGTACAGTTCCATTTTTAGCGGATAAATTGCTCTTTTGGGTTTGCTCTTCTAAGGTGTGTAGGGTGATGTGAATTAGCTCTCAGGATAGTGTTTTCAGGATATCTTTTTCCTGCATTCGGAGCTTGATAGATAGAGGCCGATGTATATATGTGCTGTCACCATTCAGTTATGTTGCCATTAATGTGTACAAACAAAGAAAAGTGGTTGTTCCTTTATGAAAAGCAAAAGATAGGAAATCTTTGCAAATTTCTGCAAATTATATTGCGGAAAACAAATAGTTAAAAGTGAATATATTGTTGTTATATATGTTCTTCTCAATGTATATATACATTCATAATGCATGGTTACCAATGGTAATTATTTTAAACTAGCTCCAAGTCCTGTTAGAATAATTAAAGAATATATCTTTTGTCCTCTAAGATAAGTACATTTGAAAGGTTTATATTTATTCATAATTATACATATGTAGTTTTGAACATGGGTAGTGTGTATCTTTAAAACTGCTACTTTGTATCACAGTTTATTTTCACTATACATGTTTTGCAACTTATTTGTGCAGTGTGGACTGCCTCACCCATTGTATATGTTTACTCAAGAGATACTTTACATTATACAAATTTTATTTCACATATACTAAAAATGTTAGAAGGGTGAAAACGTACCACACTGTCATAAAATATAATATATTGAGATATTATTGCGACTAAGGATAATGATTTTTTAATTTAGTTCACGTTAACTTTGTATCTTTGCACTGGTAATATAGTGCAGTGTAATAGTAGTAATAAGAGTACTTATGTTTGATATTAATTTAGCTTATGTATTACTTTAATGCTTAATCACATTAGCACCTGAATGTAATTGTGGATTGATTCTAATGTATAAATTAGAGGAGGAGGAGTGTTTTCATTATCCCTGACAAAGTGCCTGTTGGCATGAAACGCGTAAGATTTATCTGACCTGCTGTATCACGTATGATGTGTTTCTGTTTACACTGCAAAATAAATTGCACAGCTTGATGACCACACAACCATTTTTGTTTCATTGAGCAGTAAGCTTATAGAAGCTTGCTCTCGTGTGTGCAATGCTTCCCAGCAATGTGAACACAAGCTCACGTTCGCATTGCAGTTGACTTGTAATACCAGTGCACATTAGCGTGCGCTGGTATTACAAAGTGGAGCCCTAATATCTAAAATTACAAAAAATAAAAAAGTCTAACATTACATAAAATAATAAACCAAATTATCAAAAATAAAAAAATTATACCTAATCCCTATAAAAATAAAAGCTCCCCAAAATAAAAACACCCCCCTAATCTAAAGTTAGTCTAAATACTAAGTCCCCCCTCTAACAGTAAAACCCCCCACCCCCTAAAAAAAAACAAAATAAAAAACCTAACACTAAAAAATCCTAAACTACCTATTGCAATAGGGCTTTCAGCTCTTTTTCAGTGCCCAAAATCCCTAATCTTAAAAAAAAAATACTAACTCTAAGCCCCAAATAGGTACTCACTGTTCCTGAAGTCTGGCAGAGAAGGTCCTCTTCCAGACGGCGGTGAAATCTTCTTGGAGCCGGCGACATCTTCCATCTTCATCCAGGACCAAGCCTGCGCGGAGTGGAGATGACCAGGGAATTGAAGACCTTGGACCGCAGCCTTTTGAGTCATGTAAGCGATCAAGTAGTAACAGAAGTGTATGGAAAAGAGATCACTGGTAACACAATACTAAGAGCTGACTCTTCACATCCTTATCATCTTAAGAGGGGAATACCAAACGGTCAATATATATGGCCGAGACGGAACTGTACTAACTTATGCAGTTATTGGCATCATGCCAATGAATTAACAGAATGTCTTATAGAGAGAGGGTATGATCCTAAATTTTGATAAATTAGTACACAAAAGTAGAGGGCGCTAAAAGCTAAAACAATCATTAAAAAGCTGCCTTTGGCTTAAGCATCAAACAAAAAAATCACACATATATAAAATATGATTCACATACATACATTCCCTGATATTCATCTACGAACATCATAGATTGTAAATACAAATTGAATACAATTCACATAGCATCATTTAAAACTGTTATGCATAAAAAACTTGAGTATAATAGACTGTTTAGCAGAGTCTTAGTCCTTCAGAGTCTTATTTGTGCATAATAGGCTTAACTGTATATACAGTGGACTTTATGACCAGTTCAAATACCTGGTAACAACTAGGATGATAACATTCCCTTACAATCAGTCGCTATATTTTGTGTCCTTACAGCGTTATGATGGTATCGAGTTTGTTTGATCATGTGATCTGTCGTCACAATGATGTAATGATCTCTTCAAAATTCTGGTATTTTCTTTTTCTATTTCACAGTGAAACCAAAGATAAGCCACAATGTCAGTCACTCACTAAAGTGCTAATGCACGCAGGACCTAAAAAAAACTGCAGAAGTAGCAATTCTGCAGTTTTGAATACTGTCACGTTTTACGTTCCTTCAAGTTCTGTTAGACCTCTACCACTGAACACCTTGCTTCAATGCATTTCACCCACTCAAGGGGCTTTGTCAAGATGCGGATTGCCAGTGGTCTTGTGCTTAAATAGACAGTAAACAATTTTCCAATTGGTTAAAAGGGACTATTCCTAATTGTTCATTTATTTTGATTCTGTATTTCCTTCTTAATATAAGGAAAGTCCACAACATCATTCCTTACTGTTGGGAAATCTGAACCTGGCCACCAGGAGGAGGCAAAGACTCCCCAGCCAAAGTCTTAAACACCTCTCCCACGTCCCCCATCCCCCAGTCATTATTTGCCTTTCGTCACAGGAGGATGGCAGAGAAGTGTCAGAAGATTTCGGAGTAGTTCCTTAGGAAGGGTATTCTTTAAGAAGTGGAAAAAATTAATCCTCTCGTTACCTTCGAATATACAAACTCAGTTGACAGCCCCATTCAGGAATACAGAATATGTCATGATTAATATTATAACAGGGTCATTTCCTCAAAGTTGGGGTGGAATGTAAAGAGAGAGAGAGATGGGAAGAGAAAGAGAATTAGTATAAAGGGGGGGTCTTTTTTTTTTTCTCCCCTCCCCACTCTCCGGGACGGTACCAGGGCCAGAGGATAAACTGTGACCAATATATCAATGTATGTTGAGGTTATATAGACATTTTCTAGGCAAGATACGAAACATTTATTGTTCTGTTAGTTTTCTTTTTTTTATTCTTTTGTATACTAAGTATAAGAAGAAGGACATGTCTAAGATTCCATGTTATAGTTTACTGAAGCTATTTGATACGAAAGTTATGCCAAGCTTTGTTATAAGTGTTAGACCTATGCTTTAACTAGGTTGTAATTATATATGGTATTTCAAGATTGTTATATGTAAACGTGAATAATGAAGAGTGTACTTTTATTTTTGTATCTTTGAAAGTTGGCATCAATAAAGCATTGAAAACTAAAAAAAAAAAAAAAAAAAAAAGGAAGGGTATCTGCCTTTCGATATGGGACTGGAGTCTTGTCAGCCTCTCAGTGAGTGCATTGGCGAAAGTTAGAGTCTGGAGATGCAGAGAGAGTCTCTCTGTGAAACTGCCTGCTAACAGCTCCTAAGCAATCAGTGTTGACGAGTTTCACTGCCTGCTTGTTTTCTCACTCAAGTCCATGTCAGGAGCGATGCTACAAGACTGTCACACTTGAGAGACTGTGTTTCTGTTCCACAGCATGGATTCTGGTAAAATCGTTTCAATTTGTATATATGTTGAAAAAGCTAGAAGACAGGGTCACAGTGTGGATCCTTTTATCTTAATAGAAT
Source organism: Bombina bombina (assembly GCF_027579735.1). Classification (NCBI taxonomy): domain Eukaryota; kingdom Metazoa; phylum Chordata; class Amphibia; order Anura; family Bombinatoridae; genus Bombina; species Bombina bombina. Next base: position 119,544,347 of record NC_069507.1, read on the forward strand.
CATGGGTTAATATCTCCTGAGGGGGATTATTAAACAGTGAGGATTAAACAAATGTGAAGCTTTGATTTTATGCTGCTTATGTGTGAGATTTATTGGGCTCATAGACTGTTTGTTAAGTGGCTCGAATCCACAGGTTTTTACTTTCACTTTGAGTGCTGCGTAGCTTGTAGCTTGGCGCTTTGCTCATAGCAGGGGCCTTCCTGCCTTGCGCATCATGTGACCAGGAGTGGTTTTGCTTTCATTTCCTCTTTCCTGATTGAGCTGGCTGTCGAAGAAGATGCTTTTTCTCTGTTTTGTCTGGGTCTAGGAGGTGGTGAGTGCCCCAGCCATTGGGAGTATAAAGGTGCCGTTTTTGAGAAATAAAGTTTGTTTATTTTCTGTGTCCTGCTGTCATTAGCTTAAGCTATGGAGGATTCTGATATAGTAGAGGGTACTCCCTCTATTGCAAATAGTAATACCTGTTTATATTGTGAGGAGCCTTGGTATGCCCACCGTCTCAATTATGTTCCACATGCCTTGACAATGTTATTCGGTCAAAGAAGGTTAACCCTTTTAGTACCACTAAGCCGTCCACCTCTGAGGACTCGCTGTCCAAAAAGGTGCATACCCTACATTCATCTCCTTCTACACACGCAGCTTCCCATAGCACGCTTGAGCCTCCATCTGAAGGGAGCCTTTTACCACTAGATTTTACCAAGCAGTTAAAAACGGCAGTGTCTGAGGCCCTCAGTGCTTTACCTCGCCCTGCTAAACACAAGCGAAAGGTTAAACATAGCTCTCCTGCCCCGGGGTCATCACGTAATTTATTGGATTTAACTGCTCTGTCTCAGTTATCCGAGGATGAGTTGCACTCTGAGGATTCAGAGGATGAACTTTCTGGATCGGAGTCTGCTGCCTCTAAGCCTCCTGCTGTGGAGGAACCAGCCTTTAGATTTAAGATTGAACACTTACGTTTTCTTTTAAAGGAAGTACTTTCTATATTAGAGGTTCCAGAGGCCAAGCTGCCTGATGAACCTTAGATTCATAAGAGTCTACGAAGACAGGGTAGTGCCTTTAACTTTTCCTGTGCCTGTAAAGATGGCGAACATTATTAAGAATGAATGGGACAGAATTGAATCTTCCTTTTCCCCTTTTTTCTTCCTTTAAGAAAGTATTTCTGGTCCCGGATGCTCAATTGGAGTTGTGGGGTTCCGTCCCTAAGGTGGATGGAGCTATCTGCACACTTGCCAAATGCACTACTATCCCGTTTGAGGATAGCTGGTCGTTCAGAGAGCCAATGGATAAAAAGATGGAAACTCTTCTAAGAAAGTTGTTTTAACAGACAGGATATTTGGTCCAGGCCTGGACTCCATTAGTCTAAGGGGCAGGTTTCTAATTTTTGTTCCTCTCGTTCTGATAAATCCCAATGACAGCAGTCCTCTACTAAGCCCGAGCTAACCAAGAGTATTTGAAAGCCGGTTCAGTCCTGGAATAAGTCCAAGCAGAGCAAGAAGCCTTCTGAGACTAAATTGGCATGAAGGGACGGCCCCCGATCCGGCTAAGGATCATGTAGGGGGCAGACCATTGCTGTTTTCAGATGCTGTGTTCAGGGACATGCAGGATCCATGGGTCCTGGAGGTCATAGCTCAGGGATACAAGATAGGGTCTCATCCACCCAAGGGCAGATTTCTCCTCTCAATCCTGTCTTCCAGACCAGAAAATAGAGAAGCCTTTCTGGGGTGTGTGCGGGATCTGTCCTCCTTAGGAGTCATTGTCCCGGGGCCTATTGCAGAAAGAGGTTTTGGGATACTATTCAAACATTTTCGTGGTCCCAAAGAAGGAGGGAACTTTTTACCCAATTCTGGACCATAAAGTGCTTAAACAAATTTCTAAATGTCCCCTTGTTCAAAATGGAGACAATAAGGTCCATCCTTCCCTTAGTTCAGGAAGGACAGTTCATGACCACTATAGATCTAAAGGATGCTTACCTTCACATTCCAATCCACAAAGACCACTTCCAGTTCATTGCAGTTCTGTTTGGTCTAGCTACTGCCCCAAGAATTTTTATGAAGTTTCTAGGGGCTCTTTTAGCCATTGACAGAACCCGGGGTATAGCAGTAGCTCCCTATTTGGACGATATTCTGGTACAAGCACTATCTTTTTGTCTGGCGGGGACCATTTGGAATCTCTTCTCTATCTTCAATCTCATGGATGGAAGATAAACCTAGAAAAGAGTTCTCTTATCCCAAGTACCAGGATGGAATTCTTGGGTACTATAATAGACTCCATATCCATGAGGATATTTCTAACAGACTAGAGACATTGCAAGCTAGCTTCGGCATGTCTTGCCCTCCGAACCTCCTTAAGGCCCTCTGTGGCTCAGTGTATGGAGGTGATTGGTCTCATGATGTCCAGCATAGACATCATTCCCTTTGCCAGGTTCCATCTCAGACCATTGCAACTGTGCATGCTGAGGCAGTGGAATGGCGATCAGTCGGATCTGTCTCAACAGATTTGTCTGGACAACCAGTCAAGAGAATTGCTCTATTGATGGCTCTGTCCAGATCATCTGTCCCGAGGGACATCCTTCCTGGAGATTGTGACTATGGACGCAAGCCTATTAGGATGGGGAGCTGTTTGGGGTGCCAAGAAGGCTCAGGGCCTGTGGACTCAGGAGGAATGCTCCCTCCCGATCAACATTCTGGAACTTCGGGCAATCTTCAATGCTCTGAAGGCTTTTCGCCTTCTGGGTTTGTCCCAGTTTATCAGATTCCAATCAGACAATATAACCTCGGTGGCTTACATCAACCATCAGGGTGAAACGAGAAGCTCCCTAGCAATGAGGGAAGTATCTTGGATTCTGGAGTGAGCGGAGGCCCACAGCTGTTTGCTGTCAGCGATCCACAACTGGGAAGCGGATTTTCTCAGCAGACAATCCTTTAATCCGGGGTAATGGTCTCTCCATCCCAAAGTGCTTGCAGAGATATGCAACAGATGGGGGATGCTGGAGATAGATATGGCATCCCGTCTCAATACCAAGCTACCCAGATATGGGTCCAGGTCCAGGGATCCTCAGGCGGAGCTAATAGATGCATTAGCAGTGCATTGGAGGTTCAATCTCATTTACCTCTTCCCGCCGTTACCACTCCTTCCTCGTGTAGTGGACCGCATCAAGCAGGAGCAGGCATCAGTGATTCTTATTGCTCCATCGTGGCCACGAATGACATGGTTTGTGGATCTGGTGGGGATGTCATCATCTCCTCCATGGAAGTTACCTTGTCACAGGGATCTGCTGGAACAAGGTCCTTTTGTTGATCAAAATATCGCTTCTCTGAGGCTGACTGCGTGGAGATTGAACGCTTAGTCCTAGCCAAGAGAGGTTTTTCTGAGAGAGTTATTGATACTCTCATTCAAGCTCGTAAGCCGGTTACTCGTCGCATCTATCATAAGGTAACATACATAGTAACATAGTAACATAGTAGATAAGGTTGAAAAAAGACTGAAGTCCATCGAGTTCAACCTATACAAATCTAAAATACTTACAAAAGCTCCAGTTAAGCTTAAATAACCCCATTAAAATGTGACCCATTTAATACTAGCAATCATATCCATGAATTTTGTTTATATACAGAAATTTATCCAGACTATTTTTTAAATGTATAAATGGTATTGGCATTCACTACCTCCTTTGGTAATGAGTTCCACAATTTTATTGCTCTTACAGTGAAAAAACGTTTCCGTTGCAGGAGATTAAATCTCCTTTTCCTCCAACCTTAAATTATGACCTCTTGTCAGAAACAATTTTCTTGGAATAAACAGAGCTTCTGCCATCTCTGTATATGGGCCTTGAATATATTTATATAAAGTAATCATGTCACCTCTCAAGCGCCTTTTTTCTAAAGAGAACAGACCCAGTTTGGCTAGCCTCTCCTCATAGGTTAATTTCTCCAATCCCCTTATTAGCTTTGTGGCCCTTCTCTGAACTTTTTCTAGTTCTGCAACATCTTTTTTAGCAATCGGTCCCCAGAAATGTGGAGAGTCTACTTATTCTGGTGTGAAGAGAGTGTTTTTTCCTGGCATAAAGTTAAGGTTGCCAGGATCCTATTGTTTCTCCTGGATGGACTGGAGAAGGGCCTTTCTGCCAGTTCCCTGAGGGGACAGATTTTGGCCCTGTTTGTTTTAAACAAAGAGCTCAGAGCTTCCAGATGTACAGTCTTTTGTTAAAGCTCTTACTAGGATCAGACCTGTGTTTAGATCTAAGGCTCCTCCTTGGAGTCTAAATCTTGTTCTTAAGGTTTTGCCACGGGCTCCATTTGAGTCTATGCATGAAGTTGACATTAAATTGTTGTCCTGTAATGTTATATTTCTACTGGCTATTGCTTTTGCGTGCAGAGTACCTGAGATTGCTGCCTTGCAATGTGAGCCTCCTTATCTGGTGTTCCATTTTTTTTTTTGAAAATAATTTTTTTATTGAAGTTAAAGCATATATCATCTAAACAAAGACTCGCCCTAAGGCAAAAGTTACAACAGAGAGAATAATACATTGTCTATACAAAAGCATTATTGAGAAAGCAATATACACATACAGCAAGAAAAAAAAAAAAAAAAAAAAGTACATTTCAAGGCTGGATATGGAGATAGACAATATCTTTGGTGAGATAAAAATAGAACTTCATTTTATGTTATCAGCGTATGAACTCCACATTTTAGTAAAATATTACCAAATATCAAAATATCAGCCTGTGGAGGTTTAACATAAGTATCAGCCACTCTTGGGCCGAGATATATAGGGGGAGGGGGATATTCAGCGGGTAAGCACCGCTATATGTATAGGAAAAGGGATGGGAGGACAGAGCCATATGTAAGTGTAAGTAGCCCAGGATACCAGGAGTGGGCTTAGGAGTGCACTAACATAGAGACCGCAGACCTGGCAGCTGGGTCACTAAAAGGATAACTTAGATATGTCTTGGAAAAATTAGTCTACTTAGTAGTAGGTAATGGGGCGTAATGGTATCTTAACTCAGGGTGGAGTAGCTAAATAGTTGCAAAAGGCTACTCTGTTGATTAATTCAGGGAGACTCAAACGTTACAAAAATAAACTATAAAGAAATGCATACATGTCACAATGATAGCAATTCACATAGGTGTTCAGGACTGACCTAAAGAGTAATGAGACAGGTAATATATAAACTTATCCAAACATTGCGTATCCAACTTGTCCATTAGCTGAAATGGACTATGATACAAAATATACATTTCCATATAACCTTTAAGAAGATGAAAAACAGTTATGTCTTGTAAATATAAGAACAAACATTACTCAGTCAGGCGTCTAATCTTTCCCAATTACTGGGCCATGTGAGCAGAAGATTCCTTTTTTTTTTTTTTGTAAAGAGACATAGTAAACTTTAGGATGTATAGCGTGTTGTGCTATTGTGTAATAAGCTGTAGGACTCTAGAACATAACTCCTGACACTTCATAGATATAAATAGTCAACTGAATCATGTAGATAACCCTATTACATATATAGTCCACATTAATAATAAAAGGAAATATATTTCTTTGAGAGTTAGGATAGATAATATTTGGCATTCTAATATGAGAGCTATGGCTGGAGAGTACTGTATAAGCAGATGAATAAAAGTTAGCCATTACAGAGTGGAAAAGCATAGTCATCTAACATATTGACACATAAGTATGAACTGTTACTAGTAAGAAATGTAGGTGTAATTTGTCTTTACGTTTGACCTGCAATCTTCAAGTAGATATTTAAACATCAATACTCAGTTTGTTTTCAAGCTTTAACGCCTTCATGAGCGACTTAGTCCTAACGACTCTTTGAGGTATGACAGGGTTCTACTATTTAGATCCTAAGTAATAGGAGGGCTATGTCACATAGAGAAACTCAGTCCACTACAGACTACAAAGGGAAATAAAACTCCATACAACTGACCAAAGTGTCAAAATCAGTCCTCCACACTAAATGCCCGGTGACCTGTGGGTTTCTCAATAAGGTAGAGGGTGTAAACCTCGAGTAAAGAGCTGAGTGACAGCATGGGGTAATCATTAAATCTTAACATGCCTAAAATAGATATATTTTAGTTAAGTGGTATATAGAGTAGTGATACCTGGAAAGACTTTACAGCCCAGTAATGTGTATAAAGTCAAGACTACACATTCCTATGTAAATATATATATGTATACTAAGCTGAGTAAATGCTATTATTATTGGAGGGAGAAATTATTAAGGGAGGAAAAGCATAAATATTAAATTCAAGCTTGAACTCTGTTCACTTATCCTCAGGCAGTATTTCGTATTGTAAGCTGAATTAACAATTAAGCAGTTACTAAGGGCTAAATGTAAGAGGGAAAAGAGCCCCTAGGAGATTAAGTAGTCATAACCAATGCCCAGTAGACTGCACATCAGACAATTTGTACATGTCGTTATTAACTGTAGTCTGTGGGTATGGGGATTAGTTTAACATTCCACAAAAGGTATAAGTTATGTTTGATCATGCTAGTGGACTCCTAACCTTATATTAAAAACATTTTCTAGGGGAATGACTTACATTAAAATAAATACAAAACAGTCCCCTTTAAGAAGTCAGTAAGCATCAATGACAACAAACATAGTTGCGAAATAAACAGGCGGACCCAGGTATCCATGCAAGCCATGAACAGGAACCATCCTGAAACAACATACAAACTCGCCATTGTCTCTCAACATGTAGACTGTCCTTGCTATAGAAAATTAGCATAGAAGCAGCAGGCCTGACGAATTTGACTCTTCCGCATCTGGTTTAACCTATGCCGGTTCGAAGCTGAGGTAAGATCCCCACAGCCAAGAAAAGTCTCACCCTAAGAACAGTTATCAGCTCAGAATATCTCCGAGGCTTATATAATCTCGTGAAGTGAGCAGAAATTATATACTTATCTTCCCCTGTGTAAGGGGCCAAACAGAATCCAGGCGCTCCCAATACCAAGGAGGGACTCATCAAATTGTGCTGGGACTGGGCAGTTACTTGTCTGAGCTGAGCATGGCAAATCCACTGTAAATGGCTCACAAGCTTCACCCCAGACGATGGAGCGTGCATCCCGGTGATAACATCCTCCATGTCTTCTTCAATTGCATGGCGTGGCTCAGGCGTCACTCTGCGATCTGTCCCAAACTGTCGCTCGTCGCTAGTCGCATTAGGTAGTGGCCGTTGAGCATAAGGGGTTATAGGAAGTGAACCTTGCTTAAGGACGCATGCCTCTGCTATGTGAGTATCACTCTCACGTTGTAATCCGTGATCCTTCTCTTTGGTAGTCTTGAGAAGAGCGACTTGTGTAGACTGGACCTGTAGTGAGACGGTCCCTCTCTCCGCCATCTTGCTTGCAGCGACCTTAGCTTGTGTGTATGGTGCTCTAACTGTAAGCATAAGGTCGGTAAAGTTAAGCTGCATCTGCAGCGCCAACCCAGAGAGCAGTGTACGAATTTCATCCATGTTTAGAGGGTATATAGCTTCAGTTGCGATCAGAATATAAACGGGTCAGCTCCCAGGAAAACAGGGCCGCGAATCTTACCGCCCAAAGTATAAAAAAAACTCCAATAATCACCTTAGAATGGTCTTTAGTTGCAAAACAGTCATTGATAAGTATTATGCCAAGATTGCATAATCCTTGGTTATAAATATATATATTTAATTTGGCCAGACACAAGGAGCCCAAGGGATATGCGTCCGGCTCCTTCTGCTGCTGGCTCCGCCCCCCCTGGTGTTCCATTTTGATAAGGATGTCCTACAAAGATCGTGTCACACCGCAACATCAAATAAGAGATTGTGGTTCCTTCCTTGTGTCCCAATCCTTCTTCTTCGAAGGAACGTTTGCTTTATAATTTGGACGTTGTTTGCACCTTGAAGTTCTATCTTCAGGCTACTAAGGATTTTAGACAAACTTCTTCCTTGTTTTGCTTAAGGGTCAGAATGTCTCTTCGACTTCCTTATCTTTTTGGTTAAGGAGTGTTATCCGCTTTGCTTATGAGACAGCGGGACATAAACCTCCTCAGAGGATTATGGCTCATTCTACTATAGCAGTGGCTTCTTCTTGGGCCTTTAAGAATGAGGCTTCTATGGATCAGGTTTGTAAGGCCGAAGCAGCTTTTGGGAGACAAGTTTTGCAGGCTGTGGTGCCCTCAGATTAGTTTCAGCCTCTCTTTATTTCCCTCCCGTTATCATTCAGTGTCATCTACGGCTTGGGTATAGTTTTCCCAACAGTAAGGAATGATGCCGTGGACTCTCCTTATATTAAGAAGGAAAACATAAATTATGCTTACCTGATAATTTAATTTCCTTCTATATAAGGAGAGTCCATGGCCCCCGATTGTGTTCTCCGATGGGCGGCCCTCTAAATTATATTTTCCCTCGGGCACCTTTTATACCCTGATATTTCTCCTACTGTTCCTTGTTCCCTCGGCAGAATGACTGGGGGATCGGAGAAGTGGGAGAGGTATTTAAGCCTTTGACTAGGGTGTCTTTGCCTCCTCCTGGTGGCCAGGTTCAGTATTTCCCAACAGTAAGGAATTATGCCGTGGACTCTTCTTATACAGAAGGAAATTAAATTATCAGGTAAGCATAATTTATGTTTTTGTCAGCATCTCACTTCCACTTCATCAATGTTACTTGTCATAATTATATATATATATATATATATATATATATATATATATATATATATATATCCCGCATATCACCTATATCCGAATATATAGATTTAATATCCATATGGATAATCTATATATATTAAATGCAGAAATTGACATGATAAGAGAGGCTGAACTCTGTAAGTTTGCAAAATCGTTTGTGCGCCACTTGTAATCTAGCCCCTTGTTGTTTCCCCCAAATAGAGCAGTTTACACGTACACTGCAGTGCATAAATTACCCTTATTAGGTTGTCAATTACAAAATCTTCACCTGAAAGAGGTTTTGGGGACGATTTTTTCAGAGTCGGGCGGACATGATCCGCTTTCAGCATTTAACATTGCAAAAGCAGTTCTGGTGAAATGCTTTTGCAATGCCGCCAATCGGACGCTAGCAAGGGGTGTCAATCAACCCGATTGTATGTGATCAGGCTGATTGCTGTACGTGCCTCAGAGGTGGCGTACGAGTTAAGGAGCAGCAGTCTTAAGACCGTTGCTTCTTAACTCCTGTTTCCGACTAGCCTGAAGGAAACACGCACGGAAACAGATGTATCTGGCCCAGTTTGGGCCATGATAAATTGGCCCCTAAAACTCCACCATTATTAATGAAGCAGTTGATAGTGCTATGAATACTAATAGAGACATTTAACATATAAAAATGCTATATTGAACAAACAAAAAATATCTAATGAATTAGACATCCCTTTTATTACAATTTACAGTGAGGAACATGGTATAGTGAGGAGAATAATTAAAAAACACTGGCATCTAGTAAAAGCCGACCCCATTATAGGTGACAAGATCTCCCTGCAGCCTCAATTTGTGTTTACATTTTTTTTTAAATTGAAATCAATTTTGGCCCCTAGTGAGATAAGAAAAAAGGGTACTGTTCTTAGAGATAGAGATCTTAGTGAAGTAACATTAAGTTTTTTTTCCATGCCATCCAAGGCAACTCAGTTTTAGAATAGGGCTTTTTATTATTTTGGGTTGTTTTAGGATTAATATATATATATATATATATATATATATATAAAATCACACTTTTAAACAAGGAAATTGACACAACTAAAAATAAACAAAGCATCTAGACGTTTTATAAATGTTTGTCAATTGATATGACATTGTTAAAGGGAATGTCAACTTGAAAATTTTTATTGTTTAAAAAGATAGATAATCCCTTTATCACCCATTCCCCAGTTTTGCATAATTAACACTCACCTAGATTACGAGTTTTGCTCTAAACAGGGTGTGCAAACTAACGCCAAAAAAGTTGCATTATTTTACCCTCCATAGTGCTGCCATTACAAGTTACTGAAAAGCCTCCTTGTGCGTGCGATATAGTAAAAGGGGCAATTGTATGAGCATTGCCCTTAAAAGGGCATTCAGCTCTTTTTCATTGCCCTTAAAAGGGCATTTAGCTCTTTTTCAAAAGCCCAAACCCTAATCTGAAAAAAACATCCCCAAAAAATAAAAAAAATACCTAACACTGACCCAAGAATATCTACTCAGGGTTGCTGAAGTCTTCATCCAGGCGGCGACATCTTCATCCATCATGGGGGCATCTTCTATCTTCATCCCGGAGGCGCGGATTAGAGCGGCAAAGACATCCAGCGCAGAGCGTCCTCTTCATACGGTCCCCGCCGTACACTGAAGCTTCAATGCAAGGTAGCCGTTTCAAAATGGCGTACCTTGCATTCCTATTGGGTGATTTGATTCTTCAAATTCAAATCAGCCAATAGAATGAGAGCTTCTAAAATCATATTGGCTGTTCAAAACAGCCAATAGGATGAGAGCTACTGACATCCTATTGGCTGATTTGAACAGACAAAAGGATTTCAGTAGCTCTCATCCTATTGGCTGTTTTGAACAGTCAATAGGATTTCAGTAGCTCTCATCCTATTGGCTGATTTGAATTTGAAGAAACAAATCAGCCAATAGCAATGCAAGGTACGCCATTTTGAAACAGCTACCTTGAATTAAAGCTTCAGTGTACGACGGGGACCGTATGAAGAGGAAGCCCCGCGCTGGATGTCTTCACCGCTCCACCCCGCTGGGATGAAGATAGAAGACGCCCCCGGGATGGATGAAGATGTCGCTTCCTGGATGAAGACTTCTCATCATCTGGATGTCTGGACTTCAGGAACCGTGAGTAGATATTCTGGGGTTAGTGGTAGGTATTTTTTTTTAGGTGTTTTTTTTTTTTTACAGTTGGGTTGTGAGTTTACTGTTGGGGGGGACTTTGTATTTTTTTACAGGTAAAAGAGCTGTTTAACTTAGGGCAATGCCCTACAAAAGGCCCTTTTAAGGGCTATTGGTAGTTTATTGTAGGCTAGGGGGTGTTTTTATTTTGGGGGGCTTTTTTATTTTTATAGGGCTATTAGATTAGGTGTAATTGTTTTTATTTTTGATAATTTCGTTTATTATTTTTTGTAAGCTTAGTGTTTTTTATTTTTCGTAATTTAGTATTTATTATTTTTTGTAATTTTTGATTTTTTAATTTTTTTCGTAGTGTTTTTATTTTATTAGAATAGTAATTATTATGTTAATTTATAGTTTAATGTTAGGTTTATTTTAATTTCACAGGTAAGTTTTTATTTATTTTAAGATAGTTATATTGTAAATTTAATTTAAAGTTAGGGGGTGTTAGGTTTAGGGGTTAATAGTTTAATTCAGTGTTTTGTGATGTGGGGAGCCGGGGGTTTAGGGGCTAATAGGTTTATTTAGTGGCGGAGATGTGGGAGGCCAGAGGTTTAGGGGTTAATAACTTTATTATAGTGTTTGCGATGTCGGGGAGCGGCGGAATAGGAGTTAATAACTCTATTATAGTGGTGGTGATGTCGGGGAGCGGCGGAATAGGGGTTAATAATTTATATTAGTGTCGGCGATGTTGGGAGTGGCAGATTAGGAGTTATTGAATGTATTTAATAGTCGCAATATTGGTGGGTGGCAGATTAGGGGTTTATAGGTTTAATATAGTGTTTGCGATGCGGGAGGGTGGCGGTTTAGGGGTTAATAGGTAGTTTATGGGTGTTAGTGTACTTTGTAACAGTTTATTTATGAGTTTTGTGAAACGTTTTTGTTACACAAAATCCATAACTACTGCTCTCAGATGGCGTTATGGATCATGTCGGTATAGGCTGTAACGCAAGCATTTTAGCCTCACCGCACAACCTGTAATATCGGCGCTATAAAAATCTCAAGCAAAAATGTCATTTTTTTAAGTGCGGAATGGACATTGCGTTACAGGCTCAAATGCTTGTGGTATAGCTATACCGACACGAATCATAATAATAATACACTTTTTACCCTCTGTGATTACCATGTATCTAGGCCTCTGCAGACTGACACATAAATAACTCCATGGGAGTGAGCACAATGTTATCTATATGATACACATGAACTAACAGTGTCTAAATGGGAAAAAATGTCAAAAATATAAGACGCAGCCTTCAACGACTTAGAAATCAATTTAAGAATCTACATGCTTTCAACGAAGAATACCAAAGAACAAAACAATGTTGATGATAAAAGTAAATTGGAAAGTTAATTTTGACTTGACTTTCCCTATATTTTCATACATATAATGAATTAATATTGTTGCCACCATACAGATTTGGAATACTTAATCTATTATCTGATATTATTTATATTCAAATTTACTTCAGGTTTTTACCTTCTCATCGACTACATATATTTAGCTATTACAAAAATCCCACTTGATAAGCCATAAGAAAATTTAGTAATCTCATGCTTTTTCCAGTCTCAGTATAAAAAAAGAAAAAGGATTTTTATATTGTATTCAGAAATTGAGAGTCTTAACTAATTAAGGGCCAGATTACACGTTAGTGTGAAAACTAAAGACTCAGGTTCACTAACTTCAGGACTAAGGATATCGTGACCACTCTAACTCCTTTTCCCCATAAACTTCTATGGGGCGTGATAAAAAACCTTTTTCCTTTTATCCTTTGCACGCTAACCTGAAATTGTGCAAGATCAACTGCGCTAAAGCCAAAGGTGCATTAGGAATACTTCACACTCCTATGTTCTTCACTTTAAGAAAATATTCTTTTTAATTTTAAATAGATTTTGTGTGTGTGTATATATATATATATATATATATATATATATATATATATGTATAACTATATATAACTATATATAACTATATATATATATATATATATATATATATATATATATATATATATATATAGCAAGCAGTAAACAGTACTCTCTGGTCTTGACAAACAAAAGATATTTATTTAGTGACGTTTCAGGGAATACACCCCTTCATCAGACCACTGTTACATACAGTGAAGCAAACATTTATACACTCACATAAGACCCTCCCCCAGTGTAAAAACCACCAAAACTGTTGCCTAGGCAACCAGAATCAGGTAAACAATACCAAATAGAACATAAAGTACAAAGTGTGCAAAAAGCATGCAAAATAACACCTATACAATAATAACAAGAGCAATCCCCAGAATGTGGCACAAGGGCTTGGAGTACAATAATGAAACAATGTAGACATAGTGTCAGCTATTATGTATAGAATTACATATGTATGTAAAATAGGTACAGGAGAATCCATAAGCAATCAACATATGTACCCACAGATAACTATGGCACTCGGTCCCTTAATATACTGTGCAGCAGAATCTATAAGCAGTTGACAATAGAACCACAAATAACAGTAGCACTCAGTCCCCTAATATGCTATATATAAAAATATACAATGTATAAAAAAACAGTATAAACAACCAAATACAATATACAGGTATATACGTAATGGGAATGAAACTCCACTGGTGCACTCGGCCTGACCCAGTCCCATCCCATATCATATAAAACAAAAGGTCCGATTCTAACTTACGTATGTAAATGAGCACGCTATAGTGAACAGGGTAATATGTTACCCTAATTCCTAGGACTCAAGAGTGTGTGTGTAGTGTTAGCCAGGAATAAGCAACTGATGGCCCCATAGTAGAAACAATTATCGGCCGGATCGGGCGGGACCTACTCACTAGAGATCTATTGCACTGCGCATGCGTATCTCTGGGATAGGGTGGGAGGGGCAAGCCCCTATAATGCTAAACAATAATGAAAACAGGCAGATACGGTATCCAACACTTCGTATAATCCTCACAGGAAGCAATACTGGGACACCCATAATTGTATAGTAATCAGATCTGGGACACAAATACCGAGGCACAAGTCGGGGCTAATCATCACCCGTAACAGATAAACACAGGACCAATGTTGAGAGCTGGCAGGCTTCTATAACTATTAAGTGATTACAAGGCATATAGGAGCGGACTATGTATCAGGCTCTAAGAGGGGAAACTTTGTAGCCCTCATAGCAAAGATGGTCAGGGGATCATACCCATAGATAACCCCAACTACCGGCTAGGGGTATAGCGGCAGACTTATAGGAAAGAATACAATACTATGGGGCTATCAGTTGCTTATTCCTGGCTAACACCACACACACACTCTTGAGTCCTAGGAATTAGGGTAACATATTACCCTGTTCACTATAGCGTGGTCATTTACATACGTAAGTTAGAATCGGACCTTTTGTTTTATATGATAATGGATGGGACTGGGTCAGGCCGAGTGCACCTTTCACTTCCATTACCTATATACCTGTATATTGTATTTGGTTGTTTATACTGTTTTTTTATACATTGTATATTTTTATATCTAGCATATTAGTGCTACTGTTATCTGTGGTTCTATTGTCAACTGCTTATAGATTCTGCTGCACAGTATATTAAGGGACCGAGTGCCATAGTTATCTGTGGGTACATATGTTGATTGCTTATGGATTCTCCTGTACCTATTTTACATACATATGTAATTCTATACATAATAGCTGACACTATCAGAGAACAGAAGAAGATCAGAGTCTTCAGAAAATGTACACCTAAGTAGCACTCAAATTCCCTGAATGTGGAATTAGACTAGGTTACAACTGGCGGATATACTAGAAAAATTTAAATATAACTTTTATTGGAACTTTAAAATAATGGTAGAACAAACACATTAAAAACACAGGAATTGTAATAGCTCAAAAAGTGAGTAGCAATTGGGGTTTAAATAATCAGATTAACAAGGACTAGTCCTTGAAGTTTAGGTTGGTCAAATAACCTTAAAAATAGAGACTTAGGCCTAGATTTAGAGTTGGGTGGTAGCCGTCAAAACCAGCGTTAGAGGCTCCTAACGCTGGTTTTTACCGCCCTCTGGTATTTGGAGTCAGTCAGGAAAGGGTCTAACGCTCACTTTGCAGCCGCGACTTTTCCATACCGCAGATCCCCCTACGCCATTTGCGTATCCTATCTTTTCAATGGGATCTTTCTAATGCCGGTATTTAGAGTCTTGGCTGAAGTGAGCGTTAGAAATCTAACGACAAAACTCCAGCCGCAGAAAAAAGTCAGTAGTTAAGAGCTTTCTGGGCTAACGCCGGATTATAAAGCTCTTAACTACTGTGCTCTAAAGTACACTAACACCCATAAACTACCTATGTACCCCTAAACCGAGGTCCCCCACATCGCCGCCACTCTAATTAAATTTTTTAACCCCTAATCTGCCGTCCGCACGCCGCCGCAAGCTACGTTATACTTATGTACCCCTAATCTGCTGCCCCTAACACCGCCGACCCCTATATTATATTTATTAACCCCTAATCTGCCCCCCTCAACGTCGCCTCCACCTGCCTACACTTATTAACCCCTAATCTGCTGACCGGACCGCGCCACTATTATAATAAAGTTATTAACCCCTAATCCGCCTCACTCCCGCCTCAATAACCCTATAATAAATAGTATTAACCCCTAATCTGCCCTCCCTAACATCGCTGACACCTAACTTCAAGCATTAACCCCTAATCTGCCGACCGGAGCTCACCGCTACTATAATAAATTTTTTAACCCCTAAAGCTAATTCTAACCCTAACCCTAACACCCCCTAACTTAAATATAATTTAAATCTAACGAAATAAATTAACTATTATTAAATAAATTATTCCTATTTAAAGCTAAATACTTACCTGTAAAATAAACCCTAATATAGCTACAATATAAATTATAATTATATTGTAGCTATTTTAGGATTTATATTTATTTTACAGGTAACTTTGTAATTATTTTAACCAGGTACAATAGCTATTAAATAGTTAATAACTATTTAATAGTTACCTAGTTAAAATAATTACAAAATTACCTGTAAAATAAATCCTAACCTAAGTTACAATTAAACCTAACACTACACTATCAATAAATAAATTAAATAAAATACCTACAATTACCTACAATTAAACCTAACACTACACTATCAATAAATAAATTAAATACAATACCTACAAATAAATACATTTAAATAAACTAACTAAAGTACAAAAAATAAAAAAGAACTAAGTTACAAAAAATAAAAAAATATTTACAAACATTAGAAAAATATTACAACAATTTTAAACTAATTACACCTACTCTAAGCCCCCTAATAAAATAACAAAGCCCCCCAAAATAAAAAAATGCCCTACCCTATTCTAAATTAAAAAAGTTCAAAGCTCTTTTACCTTACCAGCCCTTAAAAGGACCTTTTGTGGGGCATGCCCCAAAGAATTCAGCTCTTTTGCCTGTAAAAGAAAAATACAACCCCCCCCCAACATTACAACCCACCACCCACATACCCCTAATCTAACCCAAACCCCCCTTAAATAAACCTAACACTAAGCCCCTGAAGATCATCCTACCTTATCTTCACCACGCCAGGTTCACCGATCGATCCAGAAGAGCTCCTCCGATGTCTTGATCCAAGCCCAAGCGGGGGGCTGAAGATGTCCTTGATCCGACTGAAGTCTTCATCCAAGCGGGAGCTGAAGAGGTCCATGATCCGACTGAAGTCTTCTATCAAGCGGCATCTTCAATCTTCTTTCTTCCGGATCCATGTTCATCCCGCTGACGCGGAACATCCATCTTCACCGACGACTTCCCGACGAATGACGGTTCCTTTAAGGGACGTCATCCAAGATGGTGTCCCTCGAATTCCGATTGGCTGATAGGATTCTATCAGCCAATCGGAATTAAGGTAGGAAAATTCTGATTTGCTGATGGAATCAGCCAATCAGAATCAAGTTTAATCCGATTGGCTGATCCGATCAGCCAATCAGATTGAGCTTGCATTCTATTGGCTTTTCCGATCAGCCAATAGAATGCGAGCTCAATCTGATTGGCTGATCGGATCAGCCAATCGGATTGAACTTGATTCTCATTGGTTGATTGCATCAGCCAATCAGAATTTTCATACCTTAATTCCGATTGGCTGATAGAATCCTATCAGCCAATCGGAATTCGAGGGACGCCATCTTGGATGACGTCCCTTAAAGGAACCGTCATTCGTCGGGAAGTCGTCGGTGAAGATGGATGTTCCGCGTCAGCGGGATGAACATGGATCCGGAAGAAAGAAGATTGAAGATGCCGCTTGATAGAAGACTTCAGTCGGATCATGGACCTCTTCAGCTCCCGCTTGGATGAAGACTTCAGTCGGATCAAGGACATCTTCAGCCCCCCGCTTGGGCTTGGATCAAGACATCGGAGGAGCTCTTCTGGATCGATCGGTGAACCCGGCGTGGTGAAGATAAGGTAGGATGATCTTCAGGGGCTTAGTGTTAGGTTTATTTAAGGGGGGTTTGGGTTAGATTAGGGGTATGTGGGTGGTGGGTTGTAATGTTGGGGGGGGTTGTATTTTTCTTTTACAGGCAAAAGAGCTGAATTCTTTGGGGCATGCCCCACAAAAGGTCCTTTTAAGGGCTGGTAAGGTAAAAGAGCTTTGAACTTTTTTAATTTAGAATAGGGTAGGGCATTTTTTTATTTTGGGGGGCTTTGTTATTTTATTAGGGGGCTTAGAGTAGGTGTAATTAGTTTAAAATTGTTGTAATATTTTTCTAATGTTTGTAAATATTTTTTTATTTTTTGTAACTTAGTTCTTTTTTATTTTTTGTACTTTAGTTAGTTTATTTAAATGTATTTATTTGTAGGTATTGTATTTAATTTATTTATTGATAGTGTAGTGTTAGGTTTAATTGTAGGTAATTGTAGGTATTTTATTTAATTAATTTATTGATAGTGTAGTGTTAGGTTTAATTGTAATTTAGGTTAGGATT
Organism: Bombina bombina; assembly: GCF_027579735.1. Classification (NCBI taxonomy): domain Eukaryota; kingdom Metazoa; phylum Chordata; class Amphibia; order Anura; family Bombinatoridae; genus Bombina; species Bombina bombina. The sequence continues at coordinate 119,562,170 of NC_069507.1, forward strand.
TATTTTACAGGTAATTTTGTAATTATTTTAACTAGGTAACTATTAAATAGTTATTAACTATTTAATAGCTATTGTACCTGGTTAAAATAATTACAAAGTTACCTGTAAAATAAATATAAATCCTAAAATAGCTACAATATAATTATAATTTATATTGTAGCTATATTAGGGTTTATTTTACAGGTAAGTATTTAGCTTTAAATAGGAATAATTTATTTAATAATAGTTAATTTATTTCGTTAGATTTAAATTATATTTAAGTTAGGGGGGTGTTAGGGTTAGGGTTAGAATTAGCTTTAGGGGTTAAAAAATGTATTATAGTAGCGGTGAGCTCCGGTCGGCAGATTAGGGGTTAATGCTTGAAGTTAGGTGTTGGCGATGTTAGGGAGGGCAGATTAGGGGTTAATACTATTTATTTTAGGGTTATTGAGGCAGGAGTGAGGCGGATTAGGGGTTAATAACTTTATTATAATAGCGGCGCGGTCCGGTCAGCAGAATAGGGGTTAATTATTGTAGGTAGGTGGAGGCGACGTTGGGGGCGGCAGATTAGGGGTTAATAAATATAATATAGGGGTCGGCTGTGTTAGGGGCAGCAGATTAGGGGTACATAGCTATAATGTAGCTTGCGGTGGTGTACGGAGCGGCAGATTAGGGGTTAATAATAAAATGCAGGGGTCAGCGATAGCGGGGGCGGCAGATTAGGGGTTAATAATTGTAAGGTTAGGGGTGTTAAGACTCAGGGTTCATGTTAGGGTGTTAGGTGCAGACTTAGGAAGTGTTTCCGCATAGGAAACAATGGGGCTGCGTTAGGAGCTGAACGCTGCTTTTTTGCAGGTGTTAGGTTTTTTTTCAGCTCAAACAGCCCCATTGTTTTCTATGGGGGAATCGTGCACGAGCACGTTTTTGAAGCTGGCCGCGTCCGTAAGCACCGCTGTTATCGAGAGTTGCAGTGGCGTTAAATATGCTCTACGCTCCCTTTTTTGGAGCCTAACGCAGCCCTTCTGTGAACTCTAAATACCAGCGGTATTTAAAAGGTGCGGGGGGAAAAAAGCATGCATAGCTAACGCACCCCTTTGGCCGCAGAACTCTAAATCTAGCCGTTAGAATGCACACGTTAGTCCACAATCATCTAGTAGGTCCTTGTTTATGAATCACAAGGTTTAAGCATAGCAAGTAGATCTGGCACTGTAATTTAATACTGGGTGGTTTTACGTCAAAAAACTTGCATATGTTGTTAATTTGATACAGCACATACTGTCATATAAGTGATTATGGTATATTTGCGATATACCATGTACTGTGTTAAACAAACCATATTATTGGGGTTTTTTTTTTTTAACATATTTCATACATAAATGTTGTCTCCGGAATTCCTAATTTCCCAATCCATAACAATTATGGTTATTACTGAACGTTGTGCTATCAACAATAAATGTCTAGGGTGGAAGTTACCAGATTTAACAAATCCCCTTCAGGATTGATATATTCATTGGTTGACTTAGAGTACCATTTATTTTAATCTTTTCAAATTATACCTGTGGTAGTAAATGTTTGTAAATGTAGTCAATTCCTGAGACTAGTCCAGGACATTGAATAGACAATGAATTAAATCACAGTTATAATCAGATGGATTTTAGATCATTTTTGCTCTATTCAGCAGATATACAATGAATACATTATCCTGCTGGTATGTAAACCGTATATTATATCACTTGTGTTATATATTATTATTTGCTGCAGGTATAACCTGTCACATATTGCTAGGTGACTGTAATAGTATTTAAATACAGATCTGGCTCGCTATGAACGTAGCCCTATGTCCGTTAAAGACACCCTGTATTCCATATCATTAATATGATTATCATGAGTACACTGGCTTAGTGGAATACTAAAAACAGTTAAATATGTGTAAAATACTAATGCCTTAGTATAAACACTGTTGCCAGATTGTCTTCTAATATAAGTTGCAAGCTATAATTTGCCCAAGATGCAACTCCGTAACATTCAAATTTGTCCTGCTTGCAAAACGTGCAGATTTACTCGGTTATTGAGTGTCCCTTATTGGATGCTCAGAAGTTTGTTCAAATAGCGTTATACTAGGCTGCTAAAGTCAATTACTCGGTACATAGTCACTAATGTGACATCTAATAAGCAGACTTAAATACTAAAGTAGCGTAAAGGTTTTAAGCTAATTCCTGCTCATTAAAACAACATATAGAGAGCCCATTATCCCCCAACCTCCCCTGACATGTTTCGCCGAGTTGCTCGGCTTTCTCAAAAGGGTTTTACCGAGGTTACGGCTTGGCGGGTATTTATTTCCAGTAACACCGCCTACCTGGAGGAGGATCTCAAGATTCATCCAATCCTTGTGGATGGGTGTACCTGTTTACGTGAGGATGACACAACTGTCAAATAGAGTCTGCGATATGGGGCTGGATGACAAGTGACTGCCATGTTGTTTTTTACTATATCCTCCGCTTGTGATCAGTGAAGTCAGAATATTAAATATGAATACATGGCATGTTGCGATTTACCCAATCCTTATAGGTGTGAGTACAAGTTCAATTGATGATGATACATCTGTCAAATAGAATCTACGATATCGGACTGGATAGCAAGTAACTGTCATTTTATTATCTTGCCATATAGTCCGCTTGCAATCAATGAAGCCACAATTTTAAATACACGTAAATGGCATATTACAGGATCGTAGTTTGAATGACAAGCTATTATGTCTTTCTACTATATAATACAATGTTTTCTTTAGAGTATATGTGTTGGTTGATCTGTCAGTCATCATAATGGCTATTCAGTGTTGCTATGTTCCACATTGTTGCTAAAACAGGATGCATGTAAAATAACCATCCACAATATATATATTATATCATAAGATATATACGTCCGATTTTTATTGCATCCGATAAAATACTGGTATTTTCTGGAAATCGCAAATAAATGTTTTTATGTACTTTCTTAAGATATGGTATAGTGTAATGCAGAAATATTACTGACAGAGATACATTGTAATCGCATCCCCATATTTGAGATACAACTTATGTCTATATAAAAGATGACTGTGCAGATACTTTGAGTAGAAACATAATGACACATATAAAGGATAGTAATGTCATTGTTCGTTGTTGACACATGTAAACCTAGAAAGAATCAATATATCAGTAGTTCGGATTTAATTATTGAATTAAACATACCAAGATCTACTAGAATAGTACCTGGAGTGATTGGTTGTAACTTATTGTAATGTTGTAATGTTTTGGTTGAAGTTAATTATATAACCATCTTTACTGTAACAAGAATAAGAGGAGAAAGGCATATTAAGCTAAGGGAATTTCAGTTGGAAATAAATTCCTGATCAATGATAACTCACATATATAATAATAGAAAATATATCTAATACTAATGTGTCCGGTATCTAATTCCATAATACCCTGCAGTGAGAAAAAGTGAAAGTGAATTGTGTTGGTAATGAAAGCCATGATATATTAATGCTAAAGTTGAAGAAGACACATTGAGGCCTAGTTATCAAGCCGTCAACCTCAAATACGCTGGAATTCCGCAGCGTATTTGTGGCGAGGCTGATTCGCCTTAGTTATCAAAGGCTAAAGACCGGCAAAAGTAGAATTTAGTGACGTAAGCTTCGATCCGCCGGACTCAGTCCGACACAGATCGATTCTTACGTCACTACAGATGTTCTGCACACAAGTTCGGCACAATCTGACTACTTTTGCTAGTTATCAAAAAACTAGCAGGTACGCTCGGCACTTTTCCGGCCCATCGTACCTGGTTTTCAATCCGCCGCCCTGGAGGCGGCGGATCCCATAGGAATCAATGGGAGTCTGACCATAGCGAAAGTTCATGTTCGCTGCTGCCAGACATCCCATTCATTCCTATGGGAGCTGTCTACACCTAACACCCTAACATGTACCCCGAGTCTAAACACCCCTAATCTGCCCCCCCTACACTCCCGCAACTAAATAAATGTATTACCCCCTAAACCGCCGCTCCCGGAGCCCACCGCCACTCTAATAAAATGATTAACCCCTAAACCGCCTCTCCCAGAGCCCACCGCAAGCTATAATAAATATGTTAACCCCTAAACCGCCGCTCCCTGACCCCGCCGCAACTATAATATATGTATTAACCCCTAAACCTAAGTCTAACCCTAACCCTAACACCCCCCAACTTAAATATTAATTAAATACATCTAAATAATATTTCTATTATTAACTAAATTAATCCTATTTAAACATAAATACTTACCTATAAAATAAACCCTAATATAGCTACAATATAAATAATAATTATATTGTAGCTATCTTAGGATTTATTTTTATTTTACAGGCAAATTTCAATTTATTTTAACTAGGTACAATAGCTATTAAATAGTTATTAACTATTTAATAGCTTACCTAGTTAAAATAAAGAGAAATTAACCTGTAAAATAAAAACTAACCTAAGTTACAATTACACCTAACACTACACTATACTTTAATAAATTATTTCTATTTAAAACTAAAAACTTACCTGTAAAATAAACCCTAAGATAGCTACAATGTAATTAATAATTACATTGTAGCTATTTTAGGATTTATATTTATTTTACAGGTAACTTTGTATTTATTTTAGCTAGTTAGAATAGCTATTAAATAGTTATTAACTATTTAATAACTACCTAGCTAAAAGAAATACAAAATTACCTGTAAAATAAATCCTAACCTAAGTTACAATTAAACCTAACACTACACTATCATTACATTAATTAAATAAATTAAATACAAATAACTACAATTAAATACAATTACATAAACTAACTAAAGAACAAAAAATAAAAAAAGCTGTTACAAAAAATAAAAAAAATAAGTTACAAACATTTAAAAAATATTACAACAATTTTAAGCTAATTACACCTAATCTAAGCCCCCTAATAAAATAACAAAGCCCCCAAAATAAAAAAAATTCCCTACCCTATTCTAAATTAAAAAAGTTCAAAGCTCTTTTACCTTACCAGCCCTTAAAAGGGCCTTTTGCGGGGCATGCCCCAAAGAATTCAGCTCTTTTGCCTGTAAATTAGCTTAAAATTGTTGTAATACTTTTTAAATGTTTGTAACTTATTTTTTTTATTTTTTGTAACAGCTTTTTTATTTTTTTTACTTTAGTTAGTTTATGTAATTGTATTTAATTGTAGTTATTTGTATTTAATTAATTTAATTAATGTAATGATAGTGTAGTGTTAGGTTTAATTGTAACTTAGGTTAGAATTTATTTTACAGGTAATTTTGTATTTCTTTTAGCTAGGTAGTTATTAATAACTATTCTAACTAGCTAAAATAAATACAAAGTTACCTGTAAAATAAATATAAATCCTAAAATAGCTACAATGTAATTATTAATTACATTGTAGCTATCTTAGGGTTTATTTTACAGGTAAGTATTTAGTTTTAAATAGAAATAATTTATTAAAGTATAGTGTAGTGTTAGGTGTAATTGTAACTTAGGTTAAGATTTATTTTACAGGTACATTTCTCTTTATTTTAGCTAGGTAGCTATTAAATAGTTAATAACTATTTAATAGCTATTGTACCTAGTTAAAATAAATTGAAAGTTACCTGTAAAATAAAAATAAATCCTAACAGCTAGATTTGGAGTTTTGTCGGTAAGGACCCGCGTAGCTAACGCCGGCTTTTTTCTGGCCGCACCATAAAAATAACTCTGGTATTGAGAGTCCACATAAAGGCTGCGTTAGGCTCCAAAAAAGGAGCGTAGAGCATTTTTAACGCAGCTTCAACTCTCGATACCAGAGTTGCTTACGCAAGCGGCCAGCCTCAAAAACGTGCTCGTGCATGATTCCCCCATAGGAAACAATGGGGCTGTTTGATCTGAAAAAAAACCTAACACCTGCAAAAAAGCCGCGTTCAGCTCCTAACGCAGCCCCATTGTTTGCTATGCGTAAACACTTCCTACGTCTGCACCTAACACTCTAACATGTACCCCGAGTCTAAACACCCCTAACCTTACACTTATTAACCCCTAATCTGCCCCCCCCCCCCGCTATCGCTGACCCCTGCATATTATTTTTAACCCCTAATCTGTCGCTCCGTAAACCGCCGCTACTTACATTATCCCTATGTACCCCTAATCTGCTGCCCCTAACACCGCCGACCCCTATATTATATTTATTAACCCCTAATCTGCCCCCCACAACGTCGCCTCCACCTGCCTACACTTATTAACCCCTAATCTGCCGAGCGGACCGCACCGCTATTATAATAAAGTTATTAACCCCTAATCCGCCTCACTAACCCTATAATAAATAGTATTAACCCCTAATCTGCCCTCCCTAACATCGCCGACACCTAACTTCAATTATTAACTCCTAATCTGCCGACCGGAGCTCACCGCTATTCTAATAAATGTATTAACCCCTAAAGCTAATTCTAACCCTAACACTAACACCCCCCTAAATTAAATATAATTTTAATCTAACGAAATTAATTAACTCTTATTAAATAAATTATTCCTATTTAAAGCTAAATACTTACCTATAAAATAAATCCTAATATAGCTACAATATAAATTATAATTACATTGTAGCTATTTTAGGATTAATATTTATTTTACAGGCAACTTTGTAATTATTTTAACCAGGTACAATAGCTATTAAATAGTTAAGAACTATTTAATAGTTACCTAGTTAAAATAATAACAAAATTACCTGTAAAATAAATCCTAACCTAAGTTACAATTAAACCTAACACTACACTATCAATAAATTAATTAAATACAATATGTACAAATAACTACAATGAAATAAACTAACTAAAGTACAAAAAATAAAAAAGAACTAAGTTACAAAAAATAAAAAAATATTTACAAACATAAGAAAAATATTACAACAATTTTAAACTAATTACACCTACTCTAAGCCCCCTAATAAAATAACAAAGACCCCCAAAATAAAAAATGCCCTACCCTATACTAAATTACTAAAGTTCAAAGCTCTTTTACCTTACCAGCCCTGAACAGGGCCCTTTGCGGGGCATGCCCCAAGAAGTTCAGCTCTTTTTCCTGTAAAAAAAAACATACAATACCCCCCCCAACATTACAACCCACCACCCACATACCCCTAATCTAACCCAAACCCCCCTTAAATAAACCTAACACTAAGCCCCTGAAGATCATCCTACCTTGTCTTCACCTCACCAGGTATCACCGATCTGTCCTGGCTCCAAAATCTTCATCCAACCCAAGCGGGGGCTAGACATCCATCATCCGGTGGCTGAAGAGGTCCAGAAGAAGCTCCAAAGTCTTCATCCTATCCGGGAAGAAGAGTAGATCCGGACCGGCAACCATCATCTTCCAAGTGGCATCTTCTATCTTCATCCGATGAGGACCGGCTCCATCCTGAAGACCTCTGACACGGACCCATCTTCATCCGGCGATGTCCAACTGAAGAATGACGGTTCCTTTAAGGGACGTCATCCAAGATGGCGTCCCTCGAATTCCGATTGGCTGATAGGATTTTATCAGCCAATCGGAATTAAGGTAGGAATATTCTGATTGGCTGATGGAATCAGCCAATCAGAATCAAGATCAATCCGATTGGCTGATCCAATCGGCCAATCAGATTGAGCTCGCATTCTATTGGCTGATCGGAACAGCCAATAGAATGCGAGCTCAATCTGATTGGCTGATTGGATCAGCCAATCGGATTGAACTTGATTCTGATTGGCTGATTCCATCAGCCAATCAGAATATTCCTACCTTAATTCCGATTGGCTGATAGAATCCTATCAGCCAATCGGAATTCGAGGGACGCCATCTTGGATGACGTCCCTTAAAGGAACCGTCATTCTTCAGTTGGACGTCGCCGGATGAAGATGGATCCGCGTCGGAGGTCTTCAGGATGGAGCTGGTCCTCATCGGATGAAGATAGAAGATGCCGCTTGGAAGATGATGGTTGCCGGTCCGGATCTACTCTTCTTCCCGGATAGGATGAAGACTTTGGAGCCTCTTCTGGACCTCTTCAGCCACCGGATGATGGATGTCTAGCCCCCGCTTGGGTTGGATGAAGATTTTGGAGCCAGGACGGATCGGTGATACCTGGTGAGGTGAAGACAAGGTAGGATGATCTTCAGGGGCTTAGTGTTAGGTTTATTTAACAGGGGTTTGGGTTAGATTAGGGGTATGTGGGTGGTGGGTTGTAATGTTGGGGGGGTATTGTATGTTTTTTTTTACAGGAAAAAGAGCTGAACTTCTTGGGGCATGCCCCGCAAAGGGCCCTGTTCAGGGCTGGTAAGGTAAAAGAGCTTTTAACTCTATTAATTTAGAATAGGGTAGGGCATTTTTTTTATTTTGGGGGTCTTTGTTATTTTATTAGGGGGCTTAGAGTAGGTGTAATTAGTTTAAAATTGTTGTAATATTTTTCTTATGTTTGTAAATATTTTTTATTTTTTGTAACTTAGTTCTTTTTTATTTTTTGTACTTTAGTTAGTTTATTTCATTGTAGTTATTTGTACATATTGTATTTAATTAATTTATTGATAGTGTAGTGTTAGGTTTAATTGTAGGTAATTGTAGGTATTTTATTTAATTAATTTAATGATAGTATAGTGTTAGGTTTAATTGTAACTTAGGTTAGGATTTATTTTACAGGTAATTTTGTTATTATTTTAACTAGGTAACTATTAAATAGTTCTGAACTATTTAATAGCTATTGTACCTGGTTAAAATAATTACAAAGTTGCCTGTAAAATAAATATTAATCCTAAAATAGCTACAATGTAATTATAATTTATATTGTAGCTATATTAGGGTTTATTTTACAGGTAAGTATTTAGCTTTAAATAGGAATAATTTATTTAATAAGAGTTAATTAATTTCGTTAAATTTAAATTATATTTAACTTAGGGGGGTGTTAGTGTTAGGGTTAGACTTAGCTTTAGGGGTTAATACATTTATTAGAATAGCGGTGAGCTCCGGTCGGCAGATTAGGGGTTAATGTTTGAAGTTAGGTGTCGGCGATGTTAGGGAGGGCAGATTAGGGGTTAATACTATTTATTATAGGGTTAGTGAGGCGGATTAGGGGTTAATAACTTTATTATAATAGCGGTGCGGTCCGCTCGGCAGATTAGGGGTTAATAAGTGTAGGCAGGTGGAGGCGACGTTGAGGGCGGCAGATTAGGGGTTAATAAATATATAAATATAATATAAGGGTCGGCGGTGTTAGGGGCAGCAGATTAGGGGTACATAGCTATAATGTAGGTGGCGGCGCTTTGCGGTCGGCAGATTAGGGGTTAATTATTGTAGGTAGCTGGCGGCGGCGTTGTGGGGGCAGGTTAGGGGTTAATAAATATAATACAGGGGTCGGCGGTGTTAGGGGCAGCAGATTAGGGGTACATAGGGATAACTTAGCTGGCGGCGCTTTGCGGTCGGCAGATTAGGGGTTAAAAAAAATAAATTGAGTGGCGGCGATGTGGGGGGACCTCAGTTTAGGGGTACATAGGTAGTTTATGGGTGTTAGTGTACTTTAGAGTACAGTAGTTAAGAGCTTTATGAACCGGCGTTAGCCCAAAAAGCTCTTAACTACTGACTTTTTTCTGCGGCTGGAGTTTTGTCGTTAGAATTCTAACGCTCACTTCAGACACAACTCTAAATACTGGAGTTAGAAAGATCCCATTGAAAAGATAGGATACGCAATTGACGTAAGGGGATCTGCGGTATGGAAAAGTCGCGGCTGAAAAGTGAGCGTTAGACCCTTTTTTGAGTGACTCCAAATACCGGAGTTAGCCTAAAACCAGCGTTAGGAGCCTCTAACGCTGGTTTTCACGGCTAACGCCAAACTCCAAATCTAGGCCTAAGATAGCTACAATATAATTATTATTTATATTGTAGCTATATTAGGGTTTATTTTATAGGTAAGTATTTAGTTTTAAATAGGATTAATTTAGTTAATAAGAGAAATATTATTTAGATTTATTTAATTAATATTTAAGTTAGGGGGCTGATAGGGTTAATGTTAGACTTAGGTTTAGGGGTTAATAATTTTATTACAGTGGCGGCGGTGTAGGGGGGCAGGATAGGGGTTAATAAATTTATTATAGGTGGCGATGGTGTAGGGGGGCAGATTAGGGGTTAATAAGTTTAATATAGGTTGCGTTGGGGTCCGGGAGCGGCGGTTTAGGGGTTAAACTATTTATTTAGTTGCGGCGAGGTCCGGGATCAGCAGGATAGGGGTTAATAACTTTATTATAGGTGGCGACGGTATAGGGGGGGCAGGATAGGGGTTACTAGGTATAATGTAGGTGGCGGCGGTGTCTGGGAGCAGCGGTTTAGGGGTTAATACATTTATAAGAGTTGCGGCGGGGTCTAGGAGCGGCGGTTTAGGGATTAATAACTTTATTTAGTTGCGGGGGGCTCCGAGGGCGCCGGTATAGGGGGTAGAACAGTGTAGTTTAGTGTGGGTGCTTAGTGACAGGCTAGCAATAAAGCTGTCAAAAAGCCGAAGAGCAGCGAGATCGGATGAGTGATAACTCTCACAATCCGCTGCTCATCGCCCCGTACTTGGTGCGCGGCTATTTGACAGATTTTTTGATAACTTAGGCGAAATTTTGCAGGTCCGCGGCGGCGATGGCAGGCGAGCTTAGGCGGGCGCATTGGGCCTGCGAAGGCAGGTAAGTTGACACGTTGATAACTAGGCCTCTGTAAGTGAATGTATTAAATACAATAAAATTAGAAATCAATATGAATAAAAGATACATATATTAAATTCATAATCATAGTGTTAAAAATTAATTAGTGAAAACTATAAGTAAATAAAGTGAAGACTGGTGCTGTGAATGTGGAAACGTGTATCTGTATAGTATTCATTATGATTAGAAATCAGTTTAAGTGCTAAATGTGTCCTAACTTAAAAGGAAAATAAATAAAGAATTCCTTCAGAATTGATTATACCTCAATCCAATTTATTTGAAGGTATTATGTGAGGAGATTTAATGTCATTGTGAATTGATGGAGTTCAAATATTTCCATATTCATCTAATGTACTAATTAGTATCACAGTTTACCTTAGCTATTGTATGATTCTATAGTATGGTCTCCTACGAATCTTGATGGAATACTGCAATTTGCCACATTTAGTTACTTGTATAAGTATAGTTTACATCGAGATGCTTGACCAATTATCAATTGCAGGTACGTAAAGTAATTGTTATGTTCATTAAGTCTGAACGGTCGGACTGAATTCATTAGAAAAATCCATCTACTTTCTTGCTGTAGCAGACTTTTTGTTAAATCACCTCCTCTTATTCCCAAGGGGATTTTTTGGATTATTAAAAATGTATATCCATGAGTGCAATACTTTATTTTAATATGTTTTAGATGTGTTCTGTACATTTTTTGTTAACCCTTACTCTTAATGTCAGGTAGAGCTTCTAGTACTATTTGGGCTTTTACTCGAGCACAACCTATAACTTTCAACCTGTAATATCAATTGAAAGTAATGGGTGTCCTACAGTGATGTCGGCTGCGCTAAACCTTCCCTGGTAAATCTGATTTACCATGGACTTGTATTATCAAGTTCTGCGCTATTATTACAGTGGTCCAGCGATACTGCTTATCGCGTCCCGCACTATCTTTAACTTGTAATCTGTTCCTAAGATGCTAGCAGTTCTAGCAGAGTCTAAAGAAGTAAAAAAAAAAACACCTGAGCTGAATACAAAGTTTCACTTGACAAATTTCAATGGATTTGTCACTGTGATTACGTACATGTGATATTAGATTTTACCTTATTTAATTACTATCTGTTTTCCATTGCAAATATCATAATGTATGATACCACACAATATGAACTGTATTATCTTTGTGATATACTTAGCAAGTTAAAATATGGACAACTGTTTATTTGTTAAAACTTTGTTTTATAGGTGTATCTCAATATTCTTTGTTGAGTTCCAAGCATATTTCAGCCGGACAATTGTTTATTTGTTAAAACTTTGTTTTATAGGTGTATCTCAATATTCTTTGTTGAGTTTCAAGCATATTTCGGCCAAGATTATTCAAGAACAGCTTGGATACATTCAATAGTTGATTGTTCCACTATGCTATTTGGTAAGTGACATACTACAAACATCTCCATAATCAGAGTCTTAATATCAAAATAATAGCTACACTCATAAGTATAGCTTGTTAATGCTTTATTAATTAATAACAAGCCACCTTGCTACACTTTCATAAGACAATCTGCAGTTTAGCCATATCCCAAGGTTTGGTGGCAATAGATAAGAAGGCAGTATTGGCATCTTACTCTCTTTTCAATGTTTCAACACATGTCCCCTAAATCTTCCTTATCATTATTTTTTTTTTCTTGGTGAGACTTATATTCACCAAGATTAAAGGGCCACTAAACCCAAAATCTTTCTTTCATGATTCAAATAGAACATTCAAATTTAAACAAACATTACAATTTACTTCTATTATTTATTTTGCTTCATTGTTTAGATATCCTTATTTGAAGAAAAAGCAATGCACATGGGTGAGCCAATCACATGAGGCTTCTATGTGCAGCAACCAATCAGCAGCTACTGAGCATATCTAGATATGCTTTTCAGCAAAGAATATCAAGAGAATAAAACACATTAGATAATAGAAGTAAATTAGAAAGATGTTTCAAAATGCATTATCTTTCTAAATCATGAAAGAAAAAATGTGGGTATCATGGCCCTTTAAGTAAATCAGAGGAGTCCCCCAGGGATCAATACTGGACCCTGTTCTTTTTTTATATTTGTATTAATGACTTGGAGCAAGGATTAAATTGCAACATCTCTGTTTGGGCAGGATGAACTTGCTTTACAAGGAGATATACAAAAATTAGAAGAATAGGTAGATAAATGGAAAATGAGATCTAAAGGACTAGTTAATACAGTAGATTTGCACATTTTAACAAATGCACAATAAAAAGACAACACAATAGCACTTATTCTGAACTTCAAATGAGTAGTAGATTTTTTTTCTGACAAATTTCAAAGTTATATATATATTTCCACTCCTCCTGTGTCACAAATGCATATATACATATATTCTATGAATTCTTGCACATGCTCAGTAGGAGTTGGTGATTATAAGCATGCAACTATAAAAAGACTGCACATTTTGTTAATGGACGTAAATTGGAAAGTTGCATAAAAGTTTAATTTTGACTTGACTGTCTCTTTAATACTGGAAAAGGCAAGGTTCTACATCTTGGAAGTAGATACAAAAATAAGGAAAGGGGGGAGGGAGGGACAAGAAGGGGTTAAATAGCACTCATTCCTATTTGAAAGTGGTAATGCTGAGTAATCTCAACTAAGTAGTGTAGGATAGTTAATATATTAAAAATGAATTTATTGACATAAATTAAAAAAAAGGGATGTAATGAACATTACATATAAAGATGAAGGTTAAACCTAATCACCCTCTAAGAACTAATATCCAGCTACATAGGGTGTATAACAGGACACACAGCCAAACCACCCCCCTGTATAGGAATACAGGGGGGGCTTCAGGTGCCAGGGGTAGTCTAAGCTGTGTTACCAAAAACCACAGTGACTCTGTAAGAAGGAACAAAACTTTAAAATTACACAAACGCGTTTCGGACATTACTGTCCGGCCTTTCTCAATGTGGAGTAAAATACTGACAAAGATTTCTGTTCTGTTCCTTCTTACAGAGTCACTATGTTTTTTGATAACACAGCTTAGACTACCCCTGGCACCTCATTACATCCCTTTTTTTTTAATTTATGTCAATAAATTAGTTTTTAATATATTAACTATCCTACACTACTTAGTTGAGATTACTCAGCATTACCACTTTCAAATAAGAATGAGTGCTATTTAACCCCTTCTTGTCCCCCCCCTTTCCTTATTTTTGTATCTATTATATTTAAAGGGGCAGCACCAAGGTATTTAGTACCTCTTATTTCCTATATTTACTAGATCACAGTGCAAATAATTTAATCATTGCTTATACATTTTGGAAGTAAGCATAAACAGGCAATTTATTATTTAAATGGGAATAGACAGCCAAACAGAGGAAGAAAGGGATTTGGGAGTAGTAATAGATAACAAGATAAAGATGGGCGTACATTGCAGTGCAGCGGCTTCTAAGGCTAATAAAATAATAGCATGTATTAAGAGGCATTGATGCATTGGAGGAAAGCACATGTATGATCATACTAGTTATCTACTAGTTTAATGTATAAGGAATTGTTATATGTGTGTGTATATATATATATATATATATATATATATATATATATATATTATAGGTACACGCTTATGAAATACCGCTGTATTCAGTTTCGCTAAGAAGTCTTTTTTGTTCCTACCTGATACATCTCAATAGTTTGAGAAATAAAAATAATATTTTAAACTAGGTTGTCTTCTCTTGTCTTACTGATAAACTCTCCTCATACATTTTTCGAAACCTATTGATAATAAACACACGCACATTTTCTATACTCTACCCCTTGAGATATTCTTTCTCAGATATGTTATCTCAGAATCTGTAATCCCACCTCTCATTAAATCTACTTAGGATATAATGAGGCCCATTTATCAAGCTCTGAGTGGAGCTTGAAGGGCCGTGTTTCTGGTGAGTCTTCAGACTCACCAGAAACAGCAGTTTTGAAGCAACGGTCTAAAGACTGCTCCATAACCCTGTCCTTCTGCTCTGATGAAGCGGAAAGGATTCACCACAATTCAACCCGATCAAATACGATTGGGTTAATTGACACCTCATTGCTGCGAGTCAGCAGGCGGCAGCTCTTGTGAGCTGCTGGTGCAATGCTGAATACAGAGAGCATATTGCTCTCCGCATTCAGCGAGGTCTTGCGGACCTGATCCACACTGTCAGATCTGGTCCGCAAGACCTTTGATTATTCGGCCCCAATGTCTAGATATATATTTAAGATGTTTTAGTTATTCATGTGTTAGATATATAGCTTAGTCAGACTAAAGATAATAATCTTTATAAATTATGCTAATCTGTATATCCTAAAATATGCAACGATTTTTAGAGGGATTTTCAAGTACCTTCCAATTGTTTTAAAATAACATTTGTAAATAAAATAGTCTCCATAACTCATGTTCTTATCCAGGTCCTACGTGATAACCTAGGAGTTTTGGTAAATAATTTGCCTGGTTATTATAACATATAGATTGTCCCAAGGTATACTATTTGTAATTAAAATCTACTTGCCACACTAGTATTGACCTTGATACTTTTTATTATTTAGTATTTTTCATATTTCTTAAACTTTATCTGTCAATAATAACAGCAAGATTTTACTCTTATAGTATACATGTGTTGATTAACCAACACTACTACAATCCCCATGAGCAATAGCGCTACTTACAGAAGTATAACAATGTTTGATGACGCAACTTCTGATAAATACACATTAGAAGCGCACACAGTGACTCCACAACAGCCTTCACCCATTCGACCAGAAATTATGATATCGACATGGTGTCACTTACGGTCGATGCGTTCTATTAGTTCAACATGCGCTCCATATGCAGCTCACGATAGGGCGCGATTTTTCAAAGTTTGGCTCCAAATACATTCTGAAAATAACCAATGAGCTAACACTATACCCTTTATATAGATATTATACACCAATGGCCGTTTATAGTTTTGAGAAAGGCCTAACTAGGCCGAAATGCGTTTATAATACGGCTCTTTTCTGGTAAGCCTCCACTTTAGAAAACATTTTGTGCTACTTTTAGTTACTATATTGCACTATATATGATTTATGTGAATTATGGTCGGCTCATAGGATTATAATGTATTTTTTGGACACCCAGTGGTATCCTCATTTTTATATGAATATAAACATTTTTATTAACGTTTTTGTTTATATTTTTGTATTTCTATTATTTATTTATTTTTACTATATTTGCTCAAATTTCACTCATTTTTGCCACATTTTTTTATTAACCTCTCGGACACTATTAAGATCTCAGGATTGGAACTTAATTATAATTGACACTCCGATATCACATAACCACACTGGATGGACATAACTCTTAGAGGGATATTTATCAAGCCGTCAATCTCAAATATGCCAGAATTCCACAGCATAATTGTGGCGAGCCTGATTCGACCCATTTATCAAAGCCTACAGACCGGCAAAAGTTGAAATTTGTGACGTAACATACGATCCGCCGGTCTCAATCCGATACAGATCGATGCTTACGTCATTACAGATGTTCCAAATACAAATTTGGCACTATCTTTTGCAAGTTATCAAACTTCTAACAGGTACGCTCGCCACTAATTCCGACTCAGCTGTCAGGTATTCCTCCTTAAACTGACTTGTGTGAATAACTTACAATACCACCTTTATTCATTAGACCAACCTACCTACTCTATATCACCTGTCTTCTAACCTTAGACAAGTGCTTAGTTATTGAGTGTTATAGGAGTAAAATAGTTGCTCTCTCTGCTTTATCCTAAACTATTTTGGATTACAAATTACTGTTCTAATCTCCTTTATCTACTGAGATATTTCAAGCATCCTAAACAATAGGAAACTTTCCAATCATTAACTGCCTGCAGCACAGGATCTTTACAAACTGGGAGACTGATTCCCACTTCATGCTGACTCCCACAAGCTGCAGCAATCATCTCCTCTCAAAGGAAACAGTTGTGCTACAATACCAAACCTCTGCACTTTTGTTTGTCACAGTCACTGTAACTAAGTCTGCCGCTGACTAATTACATCAAAGGCTCTAAGGAATAACAACCTGTAATTGAGTTCCAGTTTCCATACAGCCGCTCTGTCTCTTACCTGATTGCATTTCTTCACTGTTGCCTGTCAGCTGCAGATCAGAAACTCTCCTCTCACTGAAAATAACTGCAAGCAAAGTGTCCTGAGGTTGTGGTAAGCATGAACATGTTCTAATTTGTATATATGTATATATGTGAACTTTCTCATCACTGCAATTCGTTACTCACCTGGTATATGATAACAAGAGACACTGTTCAGTTAATCAGGACTGCCTGCTTAATTATATATATAGCTCTTCCTCATAGAGAGAGACATTCTTCTGTTTTATTTCCGAGATCATAACCAGGTTCATACCTGAATATACCTCAACTGTATCTTACCAAAAATTCACTGTGAGCTAGCTGGTTGTCTTCCTGATAAGATAAATCTCAGCTCCATTGAGACATTTTATAACCTTCGCAGTTGCAGATCCAAACAACTGTCTTTCATCAGTTGAATCCTAACATAATAACTAAGCCCCAAAAATGGATCCAGCGGAACTGCCGCAGATATTGTATGGTTTATCTCAGAAAGTGGATCAAATGGGTCAAGCCCTCACTAACCTACAGGTTGAAAACGAAACCTTAAGGAAGATCATAAAGGATGCTATAACACCGAAGGCAACCACCTCTGAGAGCGCCCCTGAACCACACATCTCTCCTCCAGATGTTTTCTCAGGGGATAGACGCCTGTACAGACAATTTAGAAATGCCTGTCTCCTTACCTTTACGTTAAAACCAAAAAACCTATCCCACTGATAGGGTGAAGGTATTGACAATGATTACCTATTTAAGGGGTGAACCAAGAATCTGGGCAGACTCTTTCTTTGAGACCAACAACCCCATTATCTCGTCTCTCCCTAGCTTTTTGGCTGCAATGGATGAATTATACTCTGACACCAACACACAATTAACAGCTGAAACTAAAATGAGGGCACTAAAACAAGGTTCCCGCTCTGCTGAAGTATACATCACTGAATTCAAACAGTTTTCAACAGACTCTCAATGGAACCATATAGCACTAAGGAATCAGTTCCGTTTAGGACTGTCCGACGCAATAAAGGATGAACTGGCCCGAGTAGAACTTCCTGATTCCTTAGAAGGTTTAATGAGAATCTCAGTACAAATTGATAGAAGGCTGAAAGAAAGAAAGAATGAACACCATGGTTCAGATCAAACTTATAAAAGGCCATCTCCTTCTACCTACCATCCCAGCGCGACTGCTGTCACACAGGAACCTATGGACATAGGTCTATTGAGAGGTCCGTTATCCCAGGAGGAAAAACAAAGAAGGAGGTCTAAAGCATTATGTCTATATTGTGCCAATCCAGCACATACTGTGAGAGAATGCCCCTTATTACAGAAAAACAAGAAGAGTAAGTGGGTTTTGAGTAATACTGTTGATTCTCCTCAGGTTAAATCTAACTACTGTACCATCTCTCTCTTCTTGCAGTGGGACCGTAAGCGCTACCCAGCAGAAGCCATAGTTGACACGGCTGCACATGGGACTTATATTGATTTGGAGTTTGTTAGAATTAATAAAATACCACTTGAGCAAAAACAACAGCCTGTGTCTATTCATGTTGTTGATGGTACATATATTTCTAGCGGCCCAATAACTCACCATACTGTACCCATATTAGTAAGTACTCACTCTAACCACCATGAATTTTTGTGGTTTGATGTCCTCCCTTCCCCCCATTTCCCTATTGTATTGGGCATGCAATGGCTTAGACTACATGAACCTGTTATAAATTGGAAAACTCTACAGGTTTCTTTAGATTCCTCTCACTGTCAAAAAGTCTGTTTCAACACTCCTCATTCTATAAACATGTCTGAGGAATGTTTACAAATACCTCCTGAGTATGCAGATTTCTCTGAAGTGTTTAGTAAAAGGGAGGCTGAAACACTACCTCCTCACCATAGTTATGATTGCCCCATAGTTTTGAAGCCAGGCTCAGCTATACCCTATGGCCATCTATATCCCTTAAGCCAACCTGAATTGGTACACCTCAAGTCTTATCTAGACGACAACTTGAAGAAGGGATTTATAAGACCTTCTGTCTCTCCTGCTGGTACGGGAATGTTCTTTGTCAAGAACAAAGATCAGTCATTACGTCCCATCATAGACTACAGGGAACTAAATAAGATCACAGTAAAAAACAGATATCCTCTCCCTCTAATCCCTGAACTGATTGAACGGTTGCATGAGGCGACCATATTTACTAAACTCGATTTAAGGGGCGGGTACAATCTCATTCGCATACGAGAGGGAGATGAGTGGCTGACTGCATTTCGTACCAGATATGGGCTCTACGTGTATCTGGTAATGCCGTCCGGCCTATGTAATGCCCCTGCCACTTTTCAACATTACATCAATGATGTGTTTAGGGACCTGTTGGATATTTGTTTCGTAGTCTATTTAGACGACATTTTAATATATTCACAAACTTTAGAGGATCACATTAAGCATGTGAGATGGGTTTTATCCCGGTTACAAGTTCACAGTTTGTATGCCAAAGCAGAAAAATGCCATTTCCATACCACCAGGATCTCCTTTTTGGGGTACTCTATATCCCCAGAAGTAATTGAAATGCAACCGAACAAAGTGGAAGCCGTTGAAAAGTGGCCTACCCCAAAAAAACGAAAGGAACTTCAGAGGTTCTTAGGGTTTAGCAACTAATACCGAAAGTTTATCAAGGGCTATTCCACAATAGCTAAACCTCTGACAGCTTTAACTGGATCATCAACCGTATTTCAATAGAACCCAAAGGCTGAAGAAGCATTTACATTCCTAAAAACCTCTTTTACTTCTGCTCCAATATTATGTCATCCAAACCCTGAATTACAGTATGTTTTAGAGGTTGATTCCTCTGAGTATGCACTTGGAGCAGTACTTTCACAAAGACAAGATATCACTCACCCTTTACATCCCATAGCTTTTTATTTGAAGTTGTTATCTCCTCCTGAAAGGAATTACCCTATAGGGGAAAAAGAATTGCTTTCCATTAAGAGATTGTTTGAGTACTGGAGACATCTCCTAGAGGGCACATTACTTCCCATTTTGGTGTATACAGATCACTAGAAATTGGAGTATTTACAGCGGAATAAGACACTTTCAGCACATCAGGTACGCTGGAGTCTTTTTTTTTAGTAGATTTCATTTCCAGATAGTCTACAGACCTGCCTCAAAAAATGGCAAGGCAGATGCTCTTTCCAGAAGAGATCCTATACCTGTAAATAATGACAATCCAACAGAAATCATCTCTCATGAGAAATTCATTGGCTTAACTTACTGTGACAAGGCTAAGTACCACAAGGCTCTTCATTTGGAAACCCATATTCCAGACGATCTACAGAAAGCCTCAGATGGTTTATGGTACAAAAAGGATAAATTATACATTCCTATCTCCCTACGCAAGGAGTTAATTAAGGACCACCACAATCCTCCTCTCTGCGGTCATCCAGGCATTACAAGAACAAATGAAATAATCTCTAGGAGTTACTGGTGGCCTAAGATGATACAAGACATAACGGAATATGTACATAACTGCATCATCTGCACATCTTCTAAGTCTGAAAAGAAAGCTCCTTATGGCTTACTCATGCCCATTCAGATACCAGATAGACCATGGTCCCATTTGGGCATGGATTTTATGGTCGAACTACCAGTATCATCAGTTATGAATACTATTTTAGTTGGTATAGATCTGTTTACGAAACAAGCTCATTTCATACCATTTCACAAACTTCCCAGTTCCTCTGAAACCGCTCAGCTCTTCATCGATAATGTTGTTAGATTACATGGCATACCATCTATACTAACCACGGACAGAGGAACTCAGTTTACCTCCCACTTCTGGAGAAACCTCTGCCAGAAACTCCAAATTAAACACAGATACACCACTGCATATCATCCGCAGACCAACGGACAGGCTGAACGCCTTAATCAGTGGCTTGAATCCTACCTACAATGTTATTGTGCATATCATCAAGATGAATGGAAAAAATACTTATCTTTAGCTGAATTTTCGTACAATAACTCTACCAATTCCTTTACTAAGTTATCCCCATTTTTTGCTAATTTTGCATACCATCCCAATATCTCCGTAAATTCAAAACAAGTCACATCGAATCCTTCCATTGAAGAATTGGCTGATAAAATAACTGAGAATTTCCAACTACTTCGCAGAAATATGGAGACAGCACAGGTAGTGCAGAAAAATTATTGCGATCTCAGGCGAAGAACACCACCGACATATACTACAGGGGATTGGGTATGGTTGTCGACAAAAAATCTACGACTTCAAGTTCCCAGTAAAAAATTAGCCAGTCTATTCATAGGACCATTTCAGATCATTCGTGTAATCAACGAGAATGCAGTCACCCTTCAGTTGCCCTCTACCTTAACCATCTATCCGACCTTCCACGTCTCCCTGTTGAAACCAGCTAAAATCACCAAGACTCAGGTGATGCCACCAACAACACCACTTATAGACTCTGAGGAATATGAAGTGAAGGAGATCACTGACTCCAGGATTCATAACGGTGAACTACAATACTTGGTTCGTTGGAAGGGCTACTGCCCCAATGAGGACACTTGGGAACCGGAGTCTCATATAACTTCCCGTAGGCTTATTGCTCAATTCCATAGACGCAATCCTCATAGACCTCGGCCACAAACCGTGGTGCGGTTTGCTTGAAGGGGGGATTCTGTCAGGTATTCCACCTTAAACTGACTCGTGTGAATAACTTCCAATACCACCTTTATTCATTAGACCAACCTACCTACTCTATATCACCTGTCTTCTAACCTTAGACAAGTGCTTAGTTATTGAGTGTTATAGGAGTAACATAATTGCTCTCTCTGCTTTATCCTAAGCTATTTTGGATTACAAATTACTGTTCTAATCTCCTTTATCTACTGAGATATTTCAAGCATCCTAAACAATAGGAAACTTTCCAATAATTAACTGCCTGCAGCACAGGATCTTTACAAACTGGGAGACTGATTCCCACTTCATGCTGACTCCCACAAGCTGCAGCAATCATCTCCTCTCAAAGGAAACAGTTGTGCTACAATACCAAACCTCTGCACTTTTGTTTGTCACAGTCACTGTAACAGTCTGCCGCTGACTAATTACATCAAAGGCTCTAAGGAATAACAACCTGTAATTGAGTTCCAGTTTCCATACAGCTGCTCTGTCTCTTACCTGATTGCATTGCTTCACTGTTGCCTGTCAGCTGCAGATCAGGGGGTCGATCCGATAAAAATCGTCGCCCGCAAAAGCCGGCGACGCCAATATTTGCGCTGGTTTGGTATCCTATATACGGCGTAACCTAGAAGTTACGCCCGTATATTTCTGCCGTCGCCCGTAGTTTTTTTGGCTATAGGCAGGTATACCAAACCAGCGCAGTTTGGTTTCCAATATGCAGCGTAAGGACTTACGTGGCGAAAATGGAGAAAACTTACTCCATTTTCACCTCGCCACAAAAAGCAGCCGTAAGAAGCCTTACGCTGACTATTGGAGCCCCGTAACTCCCTAAACTGGCTGCTAAAATAAACCTAACACCTAACGCATGCGCAATGTCTATCTCCCTGTCAACCGCGATCTTCTAAAATAAACCTAACACCTAACGCATGCGCAATGTCTATCTCCCTGTCACCTGCGATCTGCTAAATAAAACCTAACACCTAACGCATGCGCAATGTCTATCTCCCTGTCAACCGCGATCTTCTAAAATAAACCTAACACCTAACGCATGCGCAATGTCTATCTCCCTGTCACCCGCGATCTGCTAAATAAAACCTAACACCTAACGCATGCGCAATGTCTATCTACCTGTCAACCGCGATCCCCCCCCCCGAAATCCCTAATAAAGTTATTAACCCCTAAACCGCCGCTCCCGGACCCCGCCGCAATCTACATAAACTAACCCCGTACTGTGAGCCCCTAAAACCGCCGCCATCTACCTTATCTATCCCCTAATGTGAACCCCTTACACCGCTGTCATCTACCTTATCTATCCCCTAATCTGACCCCTTACACCGCCGCCACCTATATAAAAATTATTGTTACGGTTGCCTCCAGGCTGGCTGGAAGTTGGACCGTAGAAAAGGATGCTCCTAGCGCTCACCAAAGAATCATCAGCACCATAGTCAGCAATCCCTGTAGTGATATAAGCTGTATCCTACAAACATGAGTCAAAGCTTCAAGTTAGAGGGTCAACATAGGTCTGATGTGCTGGAGCACACAGCCTCCTTTTTATTGAGGTTACATGCAAACAGGACACTCTCAGGGGGAGGCATAAAATCCCCCATCACACATTTGATATTAGATAGACACTCCCTTTGACAGGCCACAACATTTACTTCAGCAGATAACATTACACACAATAAAACAATGCAGTCCACCTTATCAATACTAGTCTGATTAGACAATGGGAAAGTTGATCACTAAACCTAATTAGAGCTAATCCCAGCAGACTTGTATTTAGAATAGGTTTCTTGAAGCTGAACAAAATTTAACTCTTAATGGCACACAATGAAACTGAACCAAGTGGGAGAAAGCCAGGGACAAGTCATTTCACAGGTCTGGGGACACAGTCTTAAAGGGGCATTGTTCATTAAAGTCACAATATGTCCCCAGATGGTTCTTAAAGGGCCACACACACCCAACAAAAGTCAATATGTCCTCAGGGGCACAATCTTCCAGGGGCCATAGTCATGAGGAAGGAGGCTGGCAAATAGGCTTCTCCAAAATCCAGGGAAGCAGGGCAATTTTTCATTTAAAGGGCCAGTTACAAACAGCAGTTTGTAACATATCTCCCCTTTTGGAGGGAGACTAACCAGGCACCTGACCTTCTGCCGGTCAGTGCCCAAGTTAGTCTCGCAACCCACCCACAAATAATCGCTAGCAGCAAAGTAGCCCCCCCACAATACGTAGTACTGGCCTGTAAGTTCCAGGTTGCAGGATGAAAGTGCAGCATCCTCGGCCTTCCTGGCGCAGCTGGGCAAATAGCTGATGGTACTTGGGGGGCAGAGGCCAGCGGCACTCTGCCCTGGTGCCAGCGCTTCTGCTGGGGTGAGGGGTTTGCAGGCCAGTCCTGTAACAAGGGGGTCTGTAGGGCAGAGGCCAGCAGCGCTCTGTTCTGATGCCAGCTCTTCTGCTGGGGGAATTGGGGCATAGTCCTGCCCGGTGGCAAAGGGAACGTGGGGGTCAGTGGGGGTTAACATCTCCACTGTTAACCCTGGGCCCAAGTTAGGAGTTAGCTGGGGAGGGGGAGATTGGCTTACCTCCTCCTCCTGATACTCCGGTGGCCGTTGGGAAGGGAGGTCGATGCTCTCCGCTTCCTGTGGAACATGCTGCGGCTGGGGAGAGAGACCGGTTGTCTCCTCTCCCTGGAAGGCACACTCCGGCTGGGGAGGGAGGTCGATGCTCTCCCCTCCCTGTAGCTGGGTCTGTCGCTGGGGATCTGGGCCGCCTGCCCAGCATCCCTGTAGGGCCGGTAGAGAGACTGCGGTCCCATCTCCACCTGCCTGCTGGGGGTCCTCCCAGGACCAGTCTATGAGGCCTGCTGCCTCTGGTATCTCTGGCTGGGGAAGGGGACTGGTTGTCTCTTCCCTCTGCACGGTATACTGCCGCTGGGGAGGGAGGTCGCTGCTCTCCTCTCCCTGTAACTCTGGCTGCCGCTGGGAAGGGAGGTCGTTGCTCTCCGCTCCCTGTGACTCACTTTCTCGCTGGAGACCAGGTGTCCAGACCCTCAAACTCCACAGTTGGCGCTCAAAGGCTCGTGCCGCTTTGTTCTCCGTATCCAATTCCCGGATGATGCGACTGACTACCTCCTGTGCAGGGTCTGGACCATATCGGACTAGCCGCCTCTTTACCTCTGGAACGAAATCCGCGCCCTCATAGCGACGGATCAGGTTGAGGTGCTCTTCACAGGGTTCTGAATAGTGTCTTGTCAGCTCCATGCTGCTGTAGGTAGGGACGCTGCGCAGTGGCTAGCGTTGCCCTCAATAACTCTCCTACGATACCAGTGCTGTTGTGGTGCTGCTCCTTGCGCTAGGACGCCAATCCCACCGCTGCCGCCAAATGTTACGGTTGCCTCCAGGCTGGCTGGAAGTTGGACCGTAGAAAAGGATGCTCCTAGCGCTCACCAAAGAATCATCAGCACCATAGTCAGCAATCCCTGTAGTGATATAAGCTGTATCCTACAAACATGAGTCAAAGCTTCAAGTTAGAGGGTCAACATAGGTCTGATGTGCTGGAGCACACAGCCTCCTTTTTATTGAGGTTACATGCAAACAGGACACTCTCAGGGGGAGGCATAAAATCCCCCATCACACATTTGATATTAGATAGACACTCCCTTTGACAGGCCACAACATTTACTTCAGCAGATAACATTACACACAATAAAACAATGCAGTCCACCTTATCAATACTAGTCTGATTAGACAATGGGAAAGTTGATCACTAAACCTAATTAGAGCTAATCCCAGCAGACTTGTATTTAGAATAGGTTTCTTGAAGCTGAACAAAATTTAACTCTTAATGGCACACAATGAAACTGAACCAAGTGGGAGAAAGCCAGGGACAAGTCATTTCACAGGTCTGGGGACACAGTCTTAAAGGGGCATTGTTCATTAAAGTCACAATATGTCCCCAGATGGTTCTTAAAGGGCCACACACACCCAACAAAAGTCAATATGTCCTCAGGGGCACAATCTTCCAGGGGCCATAGTCATGAGGAAGGAGGCTGGCAAATAGGCTTCTCCAAAATCCAGGGAAGCAGGGCAATTTTTCATTTAAAGGGCCAGTTACAAACAGCAGTTTGTAACAATTATTAACCCCTAATCTAATCCCCCTATACCGCCGCCAGCTATATTAATATTATTAACCCCTAATGTAAGCCCCTTACACCGCCGCCATCTCTATTAAAATGATTAACCCCTAATTTAATCTACCTACCCCGCCGCCAGCTATATTATCTATATTAACCCTAAGTATATTATAGTTAATATAGGTATTACATTATATATATTAACTATATTAACCCTAATTATATTAGGGTAAATATAGTTAATATAGTTACTATAGTATTTATATTAACTATATTAACTCTATCTAACCCTAACACCCCTAACTAAATTTATATTAAATTAATCTAATTCATTTATAAACTAAAATATTCCTATTTAAATCTAAATACTTACCTATAAAATAAACCCTAAGATAGCTACAATATAATTAATAATTACATTGTAGCTATGTTAGGGTTAATATTTATTTTACAGGTAAATTGTTAATTATTTTAACTAGGTATAATAGCTATTAAATAGTTATTAACTATTTAATATCTACCTTGTTAAAATAATTACCCAATTACCTGTAAAATAAATCCTAACCTAAGTTACAAATACACCTACACTATCAATAAATTAAATAAACTACAAACATCTATCTAAAAATACAATTAAATTAACTAAACTAAATTACAAAAAAAAAAACACTAAATTACAAAAAATAAAAAAAAGATTACAAGATTTTTAAGCTAATTACACCTATTCTAAGCCCCCTAATAAAATAATAAACCCCCAAAATAAAAAAAAATCCCTGCCCTATTCTAAATTAAAAAAAGTTCAAAGCTCTTTACCTTACCAGCCCTTAAAAGGGCCTTTTGTGGGGCATGCCCCAAAGAATTCAGCTCTTTTGCATTTAAAAACATATACAATACCCCCCCCCCATTACAACCCACCACCCACATACCCCTATTCTAAAACCACCCAAACCCCCCTTAAAAAAGCCTAACACTACCCCCCTGAAGATCTCCCTACCTTGTCTTCACCACACCGGGCCGAACTCCTCATCCGATCCGGGCGATGTCTTGCTCCAAGCGGCAAAGAAGAATTCTTCCTCCGGCGATGTCTTGCTCCAAGCGGCAAAGAAGAATTCTTCCTCCGGCGATGTCTTCCTCCAAGCGGCAAAGAAGAATTCTTCCTCCGGCGATGTCTTTCTCCAAGCGGCAAAGAAGAATTCTTCCTCCGGCGACGTCTTCCTCCAAGCGGCAGCAAAGTCTTCATCCTTCCGGCGGCATCTTCAATCTTCTTTCTTGGCTCCGCCGCCGCGGAGCATCCATCCCGGCCGACGACTGAACGACGAATGAGGTACCTTTAAATGACGTCATCCAAGATGGCGTCCGCCGAATTCCGATTGGCTGATAGGATTCTATCAGCCAATCGGAATTAAGTTAGAAAAATCTGATTGGCTGATTGAATCAGCCAATCAGATTCAAGTTCAATCCGATTGGCTGATTAAATCAGCCAATCAGATTGAGCTCGCATTCTATTGGCTGTTCCGATCAGCCAATAGAATGCGAGCTCAATCTGATTGGCTGAATGGATCAGTCAATCGGATTGAACTTGAATCTGATTGGCTGATTCAATCAGCCAATCAGATTTTTCTAACTTAATTCCGATTGGCTGATAGAATCCTATCAGCCAATCGGAATTCGGCGGACGCCATCTTGGATGACGTCATTTAAAGGTACCTCATTCGTCGTTCAGTCGTCGGCCGGGATGGATGCTCCGCGGCGGCGGAGCCAAGAAAGAAGATTGAAGATGCCGCCGGAAGGATGAAGACTTTGCTGCCGCTTGGAGGAAGACGTCGCCGGAGGAAGAATTCTTCTTTGCCGCTTGGAGGAAGACATCGCCGGAGGAAAAATTCTTCTTTGCCGCTTGGAGGAAGACATCGCCGGAGGAAGAATTCTTCTTTGCCGCTTGGAGCAAGACATCGCCCGGATCGGATGAGGAGTTCGGCCCGGTGTGGTGAAGACAAGGTAGGGAGATCTTCAGGGGGGTAGTGTTAGGCTTTTTTAAGGGGGGTTTGGGTGGTTTTAGAATAGGGGTATGTGGGTGGTGGGTTGTAATGGGGGGGGGGTATTGTATATGTTTTTAAATGCAAAAGAGCTGAAGTCTTTGGGGCATGCCCCACAAAAGGCCCTTTTAAGGGCTGGTAAGGTAAAGAGCTTTGAACTTTTTTTAATTTAGAATAGGGCAGGGAATTTTTTTTATTTTGGGGGTTTATTATTTTATTAGGGGGCTTAGAATAGGTGTAATTAGCTTAAAAATCTTGTAATCTTTTTTTTATTTTTTGTAATTTAGTGTTTTTTTTTTGTAATTTAGTTTAGTTAATTTAATTGTATTTTTAGATAGATGTTTGTAGTTTATTTAATTTATTGATAGTGTAGGTGTATTTGTAACTTAGGTTAGGATTTATTTTACAGGTAATTGGGTAATTATTTTAACTAGGTAGATATTAAATAGTTAATAACTATTTAATAGCTATTATACCTAGTTAAAATAATTAACAATTTACCTGTAAAATAAATATTAACCCTAACATAGCTACAATGTAATTATTAATTATATTGTAGCTATCTTAGGGTTTATTTTATAGGTAAGTATTTAGATTTAAATAGGAATATTTTAGTTTATAAATTAATTAGATGAATTTAATATAAATTTAGTTAGGGGTGTTAGGGTTAGATAGAGTTAATATAGTTAATATAAATACTATAGTAACTATATTAACTATATTAACCCTAATATAATTAGGGTTAATATAGTTAATATATATAATGTAATACCTATATTAACTATAATATACTTAGGGTTAATATAGATAATATAGCTGGCGGCGGGGTAGGTAGATTAAATTAGGGGTT
Source organism: Bombina bombina (assembly GCF_027579735.1). NCBI lineage: Eukaryota > Metazoa > Chordata > Amphibia > Anura > Bombinatoridae > Bombina > Bombina bombina. The sequence continues at coordinate 119,590,722 of NC_069507.1, forward strand.
AATCATTTTAATAGAGATGGCGGCGGTGTTAGGGGCTTACATTAGGGGTTAATAATTTTAATATAGATGGCGGCGGTGTAAGGGGCTTACATTAGGGGTTAATAATTTTAATAGAGATGGCGGCGGTGTTAGGGGCTCACTTTAGGGGGTTATAGATATAATATAGCTGGCGGCGGGGTACGGGAGCGACGGTTTAGGGGTTAATAACTTTATTAGGTTGCGGCGGGGTACGGGAGCGGCGGTTTAGGGGTTAATAGCTTTTTTATTGTTAGGATAGTGAGGGGGGATAGCGGATAGAGGGTTAGATGTGTCGGGCTATGTTAGGGAGGCGTGTTAGACGTGTCGGGCTATGTTTAGGAGGCGTGTTAGACAGTGCGGGTGATTTAGACTTTAGTCAGGTTTTATAGGCGCCGGCAGTTTCTTATGTGGCGCAAGTCACTGGCGACTCCAAAAATCTGTACTTACGCAGATTTCTGGACATCGCTGGTTTGTGAGACTTGCGCCACTTTAGCAAGTAACGGCGCCGCATATTGGATGGCTCGAGTTGCGAGCTGAAACTGCGGGCGACGCGGGTTCCCTCGCTTGCGCCGCAAACTGCGATCTATATCGGATCGCGCCCCAGAAACTCTCCTCTCACTGAAAATAACTGCAAGCAAAGTGTCCTGAGGTTGTGGTAAGCATGAACATGTTCTAATTTGTATATATGTATATATGTGAAGTTTCTCATCACTGCAATTCATTACTCACCTGGTATATGATAACAAGAGACACTGTTCGGTTAATCAGGACTGCCTGCTTAATTATATATATAGCTCTTCCTCATAGAGACATTCTTCTGATTTATTTCTGAGATCATAACCAGGTTCATACCTGAATATACCTCAACTGTATCTTACCAAAAATTCACTGTGAGCTAGCTGGTTGTCTTCCTGATAAGATAAATCTCAGCTCCATTGAGACATTTTATAACTTTCACAGTTGCAGATCCAAACAACTGTCTTTCATCAGTTGAATCCTAACACCAGTGTACCTGGTTTTCAGTCGGCCACCCTAGAGGTCGCGGATTCTATAGGAATCAATGGGAGTCTGAAAACAGTGAAAGCTCATGTTCGAAGGTGCCAGATATCCCATTGATTTCTATGGTAGAAAACAAACTACGTTTACACCTAACACCCTAACATGTTCCCTGAGTCTAAACACCCCTAATCTGTCGCCCTGACATCGCCGCCACCTAAATAAAAGCTATTAACCCCTATCTCGCTGCTCCCAGACCCCGCTGCCACTAAATAAATATATTAACCCCTATTGCGCCACTCCCGGACCCTGCCACAACTGTAATAAAATTATTAACCCCTAAACCCCTGGCCTCCCACACCACTACCATTAACTAAACCTATTAACCCATAAACCGCCAGCCCCCCATATCGCCATAAACTAAATTAAGCTATTAACCCCTAAACCTAACAACCTGCTAACTGTACATTAAAATTACAACATCCCTATCTTATAATAAATTAAAACTTACCTTTAGAATTAAAATAAACTATATTAAACTATTAATTAACCTACCCTAACTATTATACTAAAATACATTAAACTATATTAAATTATTAATTAACCTACCCTAACTATTATACTACAATTACATTAAACTAACAAATTAACTATATTACATATTTAAAAACCTAACCCTACTCAAGTTATTTAAATCTACTATAAAGAATTACTAAGTTACAAAATAAAAAACACTAAGTTACACAAAATAAAAAACATTAAGTTACAAAAAATAAAAAAATAAATTATCAAATATTTAAACTAATTACACCTAATCTAATAGCCCTATCAAAATAAAAAAGCCCCCCCAAAATAAAAAAACCCATAGCCTACAATAAACTACAAATGGCCCTTAAAAGGGCCTTTTGCGGGGCATTGCCCCAAAGAAATCAGCTCTTTTACCTGTAAAATACAAACACCCCCCAACAGTAAAACCCACCACCCACACAACTAAACCCCCCAAATAAAAACCTATCTAAAAAACCTAATCTCCCCATTGCCCTGAAAATGGCATTTGTATGGGCATTGCCCTTAAAAGGGCATTTAGCTCTTTTTCAGCCCAAAGTTCCTAACCTAAAAATAAAACCCACCCAATAAACCCTTAAAAAAAAACTAACACTAACCCCCGAAGATCCACTTACAGTTTTCGAAGACCGGACATCCATCCTCATCCAAGCGGCAGAAGTCCTCAGCGAAGCCGGCAAAAGTCTTCATCCAAGCAGGCCGAAGTCTTCCTCCAAGCAGTCAGAAGTCTTCATCCAGACGGCATCTTCTATCTTCATCCATCTGGCGCGGAGTGGCTCCATCTTCAAGACATCCGGCACGGAGCATCCTCTTCTTCCGACGTCTGTTGCCGAATGAAGTTTCCCTTTAAATGACATCATCCAAGATGGCGTCCCTTACATTCCGATTGACTGATAGAATTCTATCAGCCAATCAGAATTAAGGGGAAAAAAATCCTATTGGCTGTTGCAATCAGCCAATAGGATTGAACTTGCATTCTATTGACTGATTGGAATAGCTGAAAAAGAGCTAAATGCTCTTTTAAGGGCAATGCCCATACAAATGCCTTTTTCAGGGCAATGGGGAGCTTAGGTTTTTATTTGGGGGGTTTGGTTGTGTGGGTGGTGGGTTTTACTGTTGGGGGTGTTTGTATTTTTAAATTTATTATATGATAGGGATGAGTTAATATTTAATGTAAAGTTAGCGGGTTGTTAGGTTTAGGGGTTAATAGCTTAATTTAGTTTATGGCAATGTGGAGGGCTGGCAGTTTAGGGGTTAATAGGTTTAGTAAATCATAGTGATGTGGGAGGCCAGGGGTTTAGGGGTTAATACATTTATTTAGTTGCGAAGGGCTCCGGGAGCAGCGGGATGGGGTTAATAACTTTATTAGAGTTGCGGTGGGCTCTGGGAGCAGTGGGATGGGGGTTAATAACTTTATTTAGTTGCAGCAGGGTCTGGGAGCGGCGGGATAGGGGTTAAACATTTTAGTATAGTGGCAGTGTTTACGGACAGGGTATAAATAAAGTTTGGAAAAAGCTGAATAGCAGCGAGATCGATGACTGTTAGTTAGCTCATCGCCCCGTACTTGGTGCGCAGCTTTTTGACAGCTTTTTTATAAATAAGGAGAGCATATTCAGGTCCGCGGCTGCGATATTAGGTGAGCGTATTGGTCCCGGCGAATGCAGCACAGTTGACGGTTTGATAGATAGGCCTCTTAGTATTCACCTATAACTCTCGTAGGAGGACTGGTACTCTCTACTTCCATTAGGGATTAGAGCCATTTGCTTTTATTAGTTGTTTTTATATTAATTGACTAGTCCTAAAGCCCGTTCACACGGGCCGTGTGGTTTATTTTTATTTTTATATTCTCTCTCTCTCTCTGCCCTATCTCTCTCTCCCCTCTTTCTCCCCCCTGTCTCTCTCACTCTCTCCCCCCTGTCTCTCTCACTCTATCCCCCCTGTCTCTCTCACTCTCACTCCCCTGTCTCACTCTCACTCTCACTCCCCTGTCTCTCTCTCTCTCCCCTGCCTCTCTCTCCTCTCCCCTGTCTGTCTCT